>NW_007578406.1:249507-259446 GCF_000690725.1 Stegastes partitus | reverse complement strand
CATTTTCCACATTTCTAGGATAAAGGTCGATGATACGAAGAAAAAAGAAAACAAGAGCTTTTGGATGGATCGGCTGTCCAAACTAGTGTTTGAAGGAAAACTCTTATAACTCATTACAACTTGTTCTCTGTTGCTGTGAAGGTAATAATCATCCACCTCAAAACGTCTTCCATGTAGGACAAAGTGACTAAAACTACATCCATCGATGCTCAGACGACCACACAGGCTGTAAACAGACAATGAGGTGAACAAAACAGAAAAAAGGCAGAAAGAAAACTGATCACCCAGCTGCCTGTTCACAACATTGAATTTCCCAGTTTAAGTGCTGGTTCTGTATGTCTGTCTGACAGTTCTTGTCTATGTTGGACCTATGTCAAGAAATATTGCAAGTCATTTGAGATTAGTTTGGTGAGTCCAGCACGATCATAACGGATCAGATGGATAGAAAACACAAGTTTTATTAAACTGTACTTTACCCTCTTAAAGCTTCAATTAAAGAAAACAACACGATTTGCCGAGTTGGGTCAGATTTGCAGTCTCAGCAGTAGAAGCATGGGTGCTCATCCGGTTTTTGTTTTTTCTTAGATATAATGAATTCTGTTCAAAGAGAATCCACTCAGAACCGCCCCAGGGGATGATGTCATCAGCAGGAAGCTAACATCAGGACTGTGTATCACTGGTACAGAAGTGTTAGGAGAGTGTTATCTGGTGATACCACGAAGTCTCGCTGAAATGAAAAACACTTCCAACCACAAGCGAGGTTCTTTATCCTTTCTTTTCTTTAGTGGAGGTTTTATACGTATCCATGGATAGTCAATGACACATTGAGGCAAACCTGCATCCACACAGGACTCCATCGCTGAGTCCAGTCGTTCTCCTTCAGGGAAAAAGTATTTTCTGCCAAATTCATTTTGTAATCAATAGATCTTTTTTTCTTTTTCTTTCCTACTTTATTGTGGCTCCCACCAATCATATATTAGATGGAAAATGAAAGAGAAGCTTCAAACATGTTGCGTAGGGTTGTTTTTTATCCGTTACCCAGATAGTTACCAAAACCTAAGAAGGCAGTCTTTGTGCCGAAACCTAATGCAAAGAAAACCAAAAGTTAATGAGTAAATGTCAGAGTCCCAGACAGGATGCAAACTTAACTTTGGTTGTGTCAGTACACCGATGGCCTACACCCCCCTAGACGAACAGCTCTTAATGTAAATGCAGGGCACAGGTGTAGCATCCAGCTGACAACGCATAAGAACAGCATTGCAATAGTGTGAAATGAGTGCAGCGCTCTAGAATACAAAATAAATTAAAGCTGGAAATCTACAGTGGAGATAACGTTGTGTAGTCATACAGCAGTAAGTAAAGTAAGGACAAATCCACCTGCACCATTTCTTAGCCACTGTTTTTAAGGCAGTTATTCTTGTGGCCTCAAACAAAAATGTGTATGAAAAAGGAAATATAAAGGAAATAGGGTTAAACTCTGCATTTTGTTCATTATGAGTTGGCAACAAGCCATAATCACAGCAATGTTCTACCAGCAGAACATCATGTCTGGGACCACTGACCACAAAAAACCAAAACAAAACTTTAGTTGGTGCCAACTTTTGAAGCAGACTTGCAGCTTGTTGATCTTCATTCTTCAGCACAGTCTCCCTTTAAGCGGCGCTTCGTAATAAAAGATGGATTTCTTGCTGTCGCTTGCAGCATAGATTCAGGGTTTCCTCCAAAAATAAATCTTGATCTTAAACTCAACCCTAAACACTGGCCCTAAGTCAGCCAGAGTCCAGGCCGGCTGACAGAGACATGAGTGGATGGAAGTGGACTTGGGATGCAGGAGAATCTTCTCAGTGGCAGAAATCAATAGTGCATTAGCAGCCGCCCAGCAACAACGTGTGGGCTGGCTATCCTCCCTTATACACCACTAGCACCTCTCCGCCCTGACGCTGCATCTTGATATATCCCACCCGCCCTCAGCCTCTTCATCTAACTCCTGTGATCTACTGTTTGTTTCATCTCAGCATCCCGGAGGCCTTTTGGGGAGCGAGTGCAGCGCTCTGCTCTCCATGCCAGTGTTCATGCTCACTCTCTCTGCCTGTGTTTTCTAGGATTCTCTGGTCATTTAGTAAACAGAGCATGCCATTTCCCAGGCCCTGCTCCTTCTCTTTGCTCTCTCTTGTTGTAGAAGATCTGGGCTCAAGGCAGTGACTGTGGACTACCAGGTACAGCTGCAGGGAGTTCTCCCTTGAGGCACGTCCTCCCCCTGCAGGGTCTGATGTAAATAGGAGTTACTGAATACATTCATCAGCTACAAAAGACAGCAGTCTCTGAAATAAGTGAAATGACACACGTCCTCTGACTGCCTGTTGCAGACATTATGCAAGGACTGTGTATGACAACATAAAGGCCAGAGTTCATGCTGCAGAAACCTGAGACAGAACACTGCTTTTAGACTTCATACATTTATCTAGGCCAAGATCAATCTAAGAGATGCGAAGGAGGAAAAAACATGTCTGGTAGACAAAATGTTTTTTGTTTCACTTTTTGTTTTTATCTTTTTCCCGGTGAAATACCAGAGAGCAGAGGGCTGGTGGTGCGTATAGGCAGCTATAAGATATATACCCTACCCTGAACGGGGGATTTACTGTATAAATAGCCACAGATACGTATCAGTGCACATCTCGTAGAGTACAGGTGCAGTCAGTCATGTTATAGGCTTTCTTGCAATCTGTGGTGTTTACTGTGTAGAGACTGTGTTCCCTGCTTTAGCCTTTAAAGCAGCAGCAGAGAGCTGTACAACGGCAGAAACAATTAGAGGGAGTAAGGCTTCATACTGTGATTCTGAGACATGTTTGCAAAATAATACACAAAATATTACACAGCCACTAATTCCTCTCTCTCTCTCTATACACACACACACACACACACACACACACACACACACACATATATATACATAGATATATAGATACATGCTACATTTAAAACCATGTCTGTAAAACCACTAAAGTGTCAACTGTTGGTGAGAACAAAAAACAAAACAACAAAAAACAAGAAGTAATAGATGGAAAAACACATTTATTGTGGCTGTGTTTTTTTCTTTTAATATACATTTTCTATGTCTGCCTTGTGGCCCTTCAGGGTGAGAAAAACATATCCCTCAGAGAGAATACATCTTCTTCAGACAGCCACATTATCATTCTTAATGAGTCTAAATAGGTTTGTGTCAGTGCAGAAAATAGAAACAGCTCTAGTGGTCGCCACGTAGGAGGCTCCATCACAGACCCAGAAATCTCTCAGACGCCAAGTCGCACAAAGACATGAAGGAAAGAGGAGACTCACAGCATCCTGTTTGTGCAAGGTATGTTACACCAAGCAACGTGAGAACACGTACTCAGGTAGAGTAACCTGAGGTAAAGAGGAGGAAGAGGCCAATCGATAAAACCAGGTCCTGCAGAGAATACGTCCTGAGTTCTCAGCTTCCGTACCGCTTGGCAACGGCAAACAAAGCCTTCCATTCCCTGAACCCATCTCCTCTCAAGATAAGCCTGTTTCTTGGCTGTATTTACCCTTCACTGATAGGGACAGTGAGAAGTGGGTGGGAAGTTTGAGGCCAGCAGCCTAAAATCTGATTTTCATCAGTTGGTGCAGTGCAGAGCTGCAGCATCTGTGTGGAAGAGGAGGAGACAGAGGAGTGCTGGATCTGCCAGGCTGGATCAAAGCCCAGTGCAGGTTCCACTACCCACCTACCCCTCCACCCAGCTCCACACACAGCTTCTGCGATAAGGCCCTATCTGTTACAGTCCTACAGCATGCCAGCGGCGGATGTGGATGGTAAAGTGCATCTGGAGGAGAGAGGGTACCATCTGGTCCAGATCACCTCCACCTGTCCCTTCATAGAGCAGTGGCCTGACCCCAGAGCGTTCTGCCAGCCAGGGTCAGCGTGGGCACAAAAATGTTCAAAAGCAGGATGTGAAATCTGAAACAACAGCAGAAATGCCTGCGAATTTGACAGTGGCTGTTTTGCTCTATGCAGGATTTTGAAGCCGAGCACAGACACAAATATTTTTTGACTGAAACTGCTGACAGCTGTGATTTTGTGCCAAATACAAAATCCACAAAAATCCCACGAGTGCAAAGTGCTTCAACGAGAACTGCATTCATTCAAACGTGTGCAGCACTGATACACAGAAGAAGAGTTATCATATATTATTTTTAAAAGCTCGTATTATTAAAGGAAAATTCATGAATAGGTATGAAAAATAAATACATAAATAAATAAAAGAATAAATAAATAAATAAATGAATGAATGAATGAATCTATCTAACCAGAAAACAACTGAAAACATTCAGAACTCAAAGTTCTACAAAATGTCTGAATGAAGGAAAAAATCATACGATCATGTTTTCAAATTACAATTTAATTTCATAATTCCACTTTTTGTCACAAAGTCTGTTAATGAAGAGAAATGAAATTTTGTCTGCAAGGATTTCTGGGTTGCTTTATATCACACGACATGTTGATGACTAGTTTCTCTCTGCAGCTCCTCTGCTCTGCGGCTACAGGTTTTTGTTTTTTGTTTTTTAAACAGTTTGTGAATTTATAATTTTAGAAGTGATGCTGTTGATTTGTAATGATCAAAAACATTCTCTGAGCGCTTCATGTCCAAGTGTACTGTTTGTACATTAAGCTTCTGAACCTTAAAACCTGCCAGCAGGTATGAAAGGTATCCTATAAAACAAACAAACACACAAACAAACAAACAAACAAACAAACAAACAAGCTTTTTACCAATCATCAGACTGTAAACTGTAAAATCAGAAAGAACTGTCAGGTTATCTTCTACTCAAGGGTAAAAGACTTTTATTGATTTATATTGCAACAGAAAATTAGAAATGTGACAGAAGATGTTTGGGATTCAGACGCCCTTAAAAATTAATAAAAACTTTCTAACATTTTCTTAAACAACCCAAAAAAAAAGTAAACTATCATATCTACAAGAAAACTGTTTGAAATATTTTGGAACCTATAAAATGTTCAAGGATTAAAATGTTTTATAGGCCGTGTGTTTAAAATGTCCTGAATTCAGTGTTCTGTGTTTTTATGTAATTAACTCAGTTGTGTGGATTCATTTAAAGCATCATTACTGATTAAAGAGAAAAACATTCTGTGATGTTTACATGAACATTATTCAGCATTAAATGGAGGTTTGTGAAATCAAGGAACTGAGAAAAACAGCTCCAACAAGAAGAATCTGATGATCCTGTACCTTCTTATTTATTCATCATATTTTAAACATTATAAACATGCATCTCTCCATCTTTACCTGAAGAACGTTTTGTTTTGTAGATAAGTCACTACAAAGAGAAAGAAAAACACATCAGATGATTCTAACTGATTAAAAACAGGAAAGAATAAAAAGACTACTTTGATAAAACACATTTTTTAATTTCTAATTGACCACAGCAGCCCTGGGTGTGAGAGCAGACCTGGTTGGGGGGCTCTGGTCTGGCAGTAGGGGGCACACTAATACTGGCCTGCAACATTTATGAAGGCCCTTCAAATAACAATGAACCTGAATGTGTCCCTAATCTGGAGCCCAAACACATGGCAGCCTGTTGGGCTGAAAAAGAGGGTGTTTTAAATTTTAAATGTGTCAGTGAAAGGCAGACCGTTAACTGACAGGAGGCCTTTCAAATCCCTTCTGAGACTAAAGCAACGGACTAACGGCTTAACGCGCCACACACAACGCTGGGACTGAGAGTTATTTAAAATCACTCACGCTTCAGCCCAATTGGCTGCGAAGAGACACAAAAGCAGCCAATAGCCTGCTGCGGGATTCAAACGGGCCAAACAAAAAGCAGTCAGCGCTTTGATTTCATTTGCTTTCACAGACGCACACACACGATTGGTCAGTGAAAAGTCATCGCTCTGCCAGACACCAGTGAAAGGCGTTTGTACTCCCAGGGATCCTAATTCATATCCTGCATAGCTGCCGTTTTAATGGTACAGCTCCCAGCAAATAAAGCCTTGGAAATTGAAATCAATAGTAATAAATCAGCATAATAAGCATCTCAACCGAAGTTGGAGGGAAAACGCACGCTGTTCTCAAATTTATCATTTGACATTTATGAGAGGAACTCTTAATCCTGGGATCGGCTAACAGAGGGAGCAGAGCCGTCCAACCGACTACAAATCACCACCATCAGTGTCCATAAAAGTGGCTGTGAAAGCTGACCCTCCACCCGCAGCAGCCTCAGGTCTGTAATTACAAGCAAACGCAGAGATGAAAACCTCTGATGAAGGCCCACAGGGAAATATCCACACACACTTACATTACAGTCATTATTTTTCCACTACAAAAGAGCGGATTGGAGCGTGTTCAGCACAAGGTCATAGCTGGAGAGCGACTGCGGGGAAAACAGAATCTTTCAACAATAATGCATTATCAGCCACACAAAAAGTGGTGGAGGCATCTCAAGATGGCTCTCTCATCACTTCTATTAACGGGAGTCAGGGTTTGATTCAGGGTGACAGAGGCACAGCAACAGATAGGAGGGAGAGATGCAAGTTTTCAGCCATGCAGTCAGGGTCGTTGCTCGTCTCTTCTCCTTTACTGGCTCTCTGTGCAGCACTACAGATGAACTTAACACCAACAGCCCCCCGGCGTGATCACCAAAAGGCCACGAGAACAATAGCAGCAGCAGTGGCAGCCGCTGTTATAGTTGTGACAAGGCAGCAAGTGGCTGGAATCGAGAAGGGAAGGAGGTGTGTGTGTGTGTGTGTGTGTGTGTGTGTGTAGGCGGGTTCAAAGAGGGAGTCCGGCTTTGTTCACCGGCTGCTACCCTCCTATGGGAGGAGGATGGAGGGGGGCGGCTCAGAGACAAAGATTCCCAACAGACTGAAAACGAGGTAGCCAGCAACACACTAAATCCTCTGCACACATACGATGACCCACACACACACACACACACACACACACACACACACACACACACATTATAACTCAGTCTCATGACAGAGCCCAAGTGGAGCAGAGAAGAGAAGGAGGGTGCAAACTGGAACTGGGTCAAAAATCCAATTAATCCATGACAGGAGAGACGGTTTGGGAGACACTCAGAACGATGGTGCAGGAATACCCCAGGAGATGAGAAACAATACCCTGCCCCCTGACCTGTGTTGGTGTGTGTGACAGAGACAGGGTGTGTGTGTGTGTCGTTATTTAGTCAAGTGCATTTGTTGTGGATCAAGGTCAGGCTGTGTTTGCAGACCTGAATGATAGAATCGTTCTGGAGCAAATGCATTTGGACTGCTGGCATTTTCCATATGAGGACATTTGTAGATTGTACCTCAGCAGCTTTGGCTTGTTATTGTTTTATTAAAATTAGTGATTGAGTAGCAAGGAGTGGTTGGAGAGTGTTTTTTTTTCTTAGCCACACTTTCTTTTCTAAGCCTTCCACAGCTTTGCACAAATCCCACCTCCTATGCAGAGGCCAGGGCTGGAGAAGTTTGGAGACTGTTCCCAGTGAGTAAAACTGGGAAAGGTGTATGTTGGGGTCTCCCGGGGATCCAGACATGCTAATGTGGGGTGAATGGGCTGCGGCAGCAGGGTGACAGCAGGGATGTCAGCGGGCTGCGGAGCACTCACCACGGGACATAGGCGTCAGCTGGGATGATAAATAATGTAACGCCTACTGAATGTAATAGCAGCTGTATGACTGGAGCTGGTGGCAATCCTGGGGAATACTGCATTCTAATGGAAGACAAATCTACACCCATCAGTCGCTGCTTCCAGAGTCAGCAGCCCACAAGGAGGAGAAACGAAGGAGGAGGAGAGAAAACAGAAATGCAAGTCACACCAACATGGAGCTGAATCCTCTGTAAGGACAGCCTGGCCTTTAAAGAGTCAATCCTCACTGATTCAGAGGGAAGAAAACTTTTTACAACTCCCAACCATAAGGCCAGAAACTGTCAAGCCCCGCCCCCATCAGGGATGGCCCAGCAGGTGACGTCCATCAGCTGTCAAAATCAGCCTTTTGGGATTCATCTGGATTCACCCTTAAAACCTATGACCAGTCCAGTTTGAAATATGATGACTCTAGCAGCCCCTTTCTGGTATTATTTTGTCAGCTGTCACCACCCACCACTCCCCAGCAGCAGTCAGTCAATCAGTCATTCAGCCTCGTACGTCTCACTGAGTGATGCTCACTTTGGTGGACACGAGACACTCTGGTCACAACGAAACTACAACTGAGGAGCAAAAGGTTGCTTCTGTAACAACAAGCCTTTTATGATTATGTGTTTCAATCTGCAGCAACTCAATTAGACTGGTACTGAAGTACAACAGTAATAATGAGCAATAACTTGTCCCAGATAACAACAGATGAGCTGGTGTTGGGAGCAAGAAGCTGATTCATTGGTGAATGAAGACCAGCACAGAGATGAAACCAGTTCCTCTGTAACCACTGTTTGGTGTTCACCCTGAATCCAAACCTAAAACTTTTTTCCAAGGTGTCCTTTGAATTGTCAACTTTCTGAACAGATTTCTTTCTTGTGTGGAAAATACTGACCCAAAAATAAAAGCAGACTTTTTTAGAATGATTGCATCAAAAATGCAAATTGTTTAGCAGCTCGAAAAGATTTAAGTGCCAGAAGAGTTTTTTCTTCAAAACTATGTTTTTTTTGTTTGTTAGTTTTTTATTTATTTTTTCGTCTTTTTTGCCAAAAGCAGAAAAAACCCATTTCTGTGTGAACGAGGCCTTCAGATCCCTCAGGTGCAGGTTTGTGACTGTTTCTTGAAAAAGAATGAAAAGCTGGACACAGTTTGACTATTTATGATGTATTTATTTGTGACTTGGTTCCAGGACTGCAGAATGCAGCTTCTTATTCAGGACTATTCTGGCAGCACACTGCTGGCTGGTGGACATTATAGAGAATCAAAGACATTAATGCTAAAAAGGATTGTTGAACTTTTTTAAACAAAAAATAACAGAGAAGTCATTGGAGCTTTGTAACATGTGGTGACGGTCGTGCATATGAACCCAAACCATTCACTATCTGAATAGTTTTGGTGCCTAAACTTTAGCGATCACAGACTGAAAACTAAGCTTCATACAGCCAAGGCTCCTGGATGACATTCTGCTGATTTAACTCCAAATGTGGATTTCTCCTGCCCTCTGTAAAACTGTGACTCCATCTAAATGAGACGACAGTGAGCTTCTGTTAAATGGGGTGATAACCGTCTAATGACCTAGAAGTAGGTGGAGGAGGTTCCTATTGGATGTAATCCAGGATGATAACAGCCATTAATTGGGAAAATGACAAGGTGATAAAACCCCTAAAACTCATTTCTGTGCATCAAAGTTATACATTTAGAGTTTTTTCCATTAAAAAAATCTTTTCATTGCTTAAAATTCCTGAGTTATAACTGCACTCAGTCCCTGCTTCTCTCTCCTTTTACCCATCATGCACCAGCTGCAGCTTGAGCACATTAACTCACCTACAAGTCTGCTCAACACAGTAAAACTACTACAGAAATGTTCTGCACAAAATACACATAACAATGAAAATAAAAACCATGTTTATTCAGAGGGGATCCAGGAAATCCTTTGATTTGTTAGGTTTCATCTACATTGTTGTATGATCAGAACTTAAGTTCTGAAATAGTCCATAAAAAATAAAACTGCAGGGTCTTGGTCTTAATATTTCATTGGTAGTATTAATAGCAGTGTGTTTTTTAAGCTTCTAATTGTTAACATGTGAGCTGCTCAGACAAATGTATTTATTTATTTAAACTTATTAGGTTAGCTTGTAAAGACAATCTTATTTTTCTGCTGGAGAGGCCGACGGCCCAGTGGCTGGTGATTTAAATGTGCTGCACAAACAATGGTGACATACAGGCCTGCAACCTGACAGGATCGGTTCCTTAGGTTGGTATCATATGA
>NW_007578406.1:241138-249295 GCF_000690725.1 Stegastes partitus | reverse complement strand
TAGAAGAGCCGAAGAAGATGACATGAATGAACCAGGTATCAGAGTGCAAAGAGGAGAAAGCAGGTGGTGGTGATTAAAAGTCAGGGGCAAGTTGATTGAGAAAAGATGCCACCATGGCTGGAGAGGAGAGAGAAAGAAATGAGATGGGTGAACGAGGGGCTGAATAGATTAATCTGAAGAGTGGTAGACCAGAGAGAGCCAGAGACAATGAAAGAGAAAGAACAATGTCTGAGAGGGTGAAGCCTCTAGTGGCACTCATTTCTAGGGTCGTCTCTGCCTTAATCAAGGCTCAGAAGCACCCGCGGGTGCAACAGCAGGCCCCAGGAATGTGCTCCTGTAGTCTGAAGACGGGTGATCAATCAGAGCTGGTGGCCGCCACACAGATGCTCCGCTGCACCGTAACCAACACACACACCCCGACAGCGACAGTGATGAATTAGGAAACGCTCAGACAGTTTAGGAGTCACTGACTTTCCTCATCTGCATAATAAACTGTCGCATGATCTCATTTCACTTTGTTCCCCCCTTTCTCCTCTCTGACTTCCGTTTTCTCTCCTTTCAACCTACATCAGCCTCCGTCTGCTCGCCTCCCTCACACAGACATAAACTCTGAGTCCCAGAGACAAGCTGGAGCTTCAGTTTGTTTTATTTGTTGCAGCTTTCATACAAAAAAACACAAAAACAAGATGTATTTTAGTAAATATGGCTACACTGGAACATGACATTATTTCCTCATTATTCAGCACCAACATCAGTCCAAACAGTCTCATGTTTACACCTGAAACAGGTCCCAGAAGAAAAGCTTAAACTCAAACAAGAAATATTACAATGCACTTCTGCTGGTTTCTGGGAATACTCGTGCTCTGGTATTTCCCTTTGTCCCTCGCAAAGCAGAAAAACAGTTGCTCTTTGTGCTGCCGGGGAATCAGGGCACCTTGAAAATAACAAGATCCTGCTGGCGAGGAGGCATTTTCTCATAACATCCCACTCGAGTTTTGATGACACCCGACAAGGTCTAAAAACAAGCACAGCTCAACGGCAGAACGGGGGGAAGAGATAATACATACACAGTTACTCCAAAACTGTGAGAAACACCCACAGCAGCTATCGCTCCCCACATCTGTTGCATACTGCTGAGTGGAAACACACCTGTTATCTGAAAAACAGGCATAAAGGTAAAAACCTTAATGGCCAGTGAGAGATAAAACAGGAGGCAGGTTCAGGGAAATGGTTCCATCCCTGTTCCTGGTTGATCAGAACAAAGACCACAATAACAACCAGCTTGTACCCTTCAGCAGCCTTTAATGCCCCTGGTTCACTGTATGTGAGGGCATTTGAATAACGGAAGTAGGCAAAAATAAAGCACTAAGCTCTCAGTAGGTCTGCTGACTGGTTCCATGGGCAGATTTCCAGACTGAAGTATCAGTGATGGGTTCATTTCCATTTCTCTCTGTCTGGACCTTCATGTTTTCCTGAGCAGGAGTTAGAAGTTCTGTTATGACCCACTGATCGTTCACAGCACCATACGTACACATTTGTGTTTTTAGGGAATATCTCAACACCCTTCTGGAAAGATTTTAATAAAATCCAATGGATTCATGATCACCTCGAGGTAAATCATAATAATTTGACTTTTCATTTAATATCTCCTCAGGTCAAGATTTACTTCATCCAGTAAAGTGGTTTATGAACAAATACTGCAGAATTAGTAACATCCAAACTAGCCTCAGCTCCACTTTGTGTTTAATACTAATTTGCAAATATTACCATGCTAATGCGATGAAGGAAGATGGTGAGCACAACAAACCTTATACCTGTGAGCAAGTCAGTTAATACCGTTAATATTTCATGATACTAGGCTTGCATGGCCAATGTGTTAAAATAATATTGCCCTTGATGAAAATAAGGAAGGACTCACAACTGATGTTTGTCCCAAAGTATTCAGGTGGAGACTTGGTCTTTATCACGCTGCTATCTAATTTTATGTTGTATGTCATTTGGACTGATGCATCTACTGAGTGCCACAATTACTCAGTTTGTGCAGAGTTGAAGATGTTTTATTGATTATTATTTTCATGAGGAACCTGTCATAATGTGTTGAAGCAGAACTTTCATGTTGGTTTACTTTCAGCCTATAGAGCTGCATCAGAACAGTCCATCAGTGCTGAGAAGAAAAGACATGGTCCACACATCACAACTAAATGATATGCTGTGAACAATGAAAAGCCTAAAACTGTAAAGTGAAAACTGAGACACCTGCACAGAAGGCACAGGAGAGTGATGAAGGGCTCCTGATGAAGGTACTATCTCCTGTACACGTTGCTATTGTTTTATGGTCCAGGCCTGATCAGACTAAATGTAAAACATGGTCACAATCTCACCTTTTGTTTCTGAGTTATTTAGCTGAACAACAGACAGAAATATGATGTAACTGAAGTTTACTGTTGGATATGAAATGCCAGTATTACACAACAATGTCTTTATTTCTTCATGTGTGAAGGTACAACATCATCATCATCATAATAACTACCTTCAAGCAGAAACGTTCTCAAACTGTGTGAGATACAAACTTCTTGGAGAGACTGCTTACAGCACTAAAGCGTTTTACTTGAGTCACAGGAGAGGCATCACAACAGCCTCCTCTTCCATCTGGGCTGTGAGCAGACAGATGTGTGACTGCTGTGGTTCCAGCTCCCCCCAGAAACTACGTTTGAATCCGATCCCTCTGTACGGCCCTTTCTATCTTCCTTTACATCGCTTTCTGATCGTCCAGGGCCCTCCCCCCATTTAGAAGAGGAGCAGAAAGGAAAATGAGGACCTGCACAAATTTAATACTAATTCATTACAACTCCTTTAAAGATACGACTAAAGCAGCATTGAAAGACCACTTGAAGGCAAAAGCTACTAAAAAAACTAATTCAATGTTCAGTGCCGAGAGAAACTTTCCTGAATTTTAATTACTTTATCGCTCTCATTTTCTCTATCTTTATAGTATTTGAGTGTGAACCAGTGAAAAGGAAGGCAGATAGAGCAAGCGCTCGACAGCAAAAGAGAAGAAGAGAGAGTGGGTGGATGTATTGTTGAGGCACGGACTTGTTTCAGTCTGTATCAGGTCTTCTCGGCCGGGCTTTGAAGTGCTTGGGTCCGCAGTCCCAGGACGAGGGTGGTTACGGACCGTGGAAAACAGGATTACACAACCCACTCTCGTCCAATTAATTACCCGCCTGTTTGGGGAAATAAACTCGCCTTATCTCGCCTTTCCATCGCTGTGGAACTCATCACCTTTTCTGACGATTACGGAGTGTCAAATCCCGCTCTGGAGAATATGTGAAAGCAAAATAAAAAGCTCTCCACCAACTCTAACATGGTCTAATCAGGAAAGATTGTTCCTCATCCAATTAAAAGTGTACAGAATAAATTGCCTGGCTCAGATTCCTCTTAGCTATTGTTAAGACATGAAAACACAGACTTAATTGCTTTGTGAGGAATTTTATAGCTTTTTCTTGACCATTTCTGCAAGATAGTGAGCTGGTCCACTGTTTTTCTGTTTGAGATTTCGGGGTTTTTCTTTCTGCAACAACATCTCATCGGGGTCTTTGTTCTCCTTGTGGAGCTCAGAGAATGCAGGAAAGCCAAAGTCTTTGCTTATCTAAGCCGAAGGCAATTTTCAAGGTTACAACCTTCCATTCGTTGTCTCTCTCTGGCCTGAAGTAGAAAGTGCACAGCAACAACTACGATACAACTCAGCTCCAGCTTTGGCCAAAAAACTGCAGCAGTGTGGGCGGCCCAATCAAAGTCTTGCATTCTTCTCTGTGGGAGTTGCAGCCCCCGGTTACAGATAGCAGGCTGGAACAGCACATCCTGGAGTCCGGATTAGGCTCGCCAACTGAAGACTCCCTTGCTTTTTTTCCCTTCCCCAATCCCCCCCCGCCCCCAATGAAGGTTGCTCCAGGAGAGCATGTCAGTACATCTCAGCATCTCAGCATAAATATGCGTCAGGGGGAAGCCGAGACAACCCCATCGTCTGCTGAAGCACAGCATCGGAGCCAAGAGGTGCCCATGGGTGCTCCTCACAGCAGCGCTCCAAGTGTTCGGCTGCCTCTCACTTGTTTGACGTTAAGACAAGCAGGCAAACAAGTGCAAAGACAGAAATCTAAAGTAATTGCCAAGTTGTCACAAGATGCACTGGATGCAAGCTCAAGGAGAGGCTTGTTTAGCTTCTTCCATCTAGACACAGTGAAACAAGGCTTCCAATCAAACTTATGGTCATTTCAGTAATTTTAATGAAACCTGTGCGAGAGGCTTCCAATAAAATAAGTGCTTAGGTCCATAGTTATAACTTATTTTATTTTAATTTGTTAATTTATTCCACTGACTAGCTATTGAGCTGCTGTAGGACTTTGTGGCGCTGCCACAGAACGGGTTGAGTTTCACTTGGTATGCGTGAAACAAAAATAAACTGTAAAATGGAAGCATCGGGTTTATTCTGATTGACTGAAATATTGTTTTACAGATATTTCTCAACACACTCTTTGTAACTGTAAAGCCAGAGCACTGCTCCACTGAAGAACATTCAGGTTTGTTCCAGTTCTATCATTTTATTGGTGATCCTCTGCTACTTACAGGCGTCCTGTACTTTAATGCTGCAACTAACAATTTTTTTTTTTTTAAATAATTAATAATCGACCAATAAATTATTAGTGTTATATAGAAATAACAAAAATCAACAGATCAGTGTAAAAAGATTGAAGCAGCTGCATGGTTAGAGATCTTTTTGTCTCCATACTAAGCCTACATTTCATCAGGAGCTTATTACACTTGTGAAGGTTTTCTCTTTCCTTCACGGTTACAGAGCTACTTTCTGTGCTTGTAAAAGGTCTGAAAATTCACAAGTCCACAGCAACAGCAATTATTCTCTCCTACAGAAAACACTGCTCCTCCGAACCCAACACGCCTGTTTTGAAGTGAAGCTTAACAGCATCTACCTCACATCCACCGACTGTGAACTCTATTAAATGTGTAATATCCCTCTGACCACGCTGAGCAATATGTTTCTAAATTCATACTCTACATAGAACTTATACTGTATGTATAACTTATCTTATCTTATATTGAAATCTTTTCTACTTTATTTTTTTGCTCTTTATTTTGTTCTTTATTCTATATTGCACTGAAGGAGCTGCTCTTAATCTCACTGTACATGTGTATAGTGACAATAAAGGCATTCTGTTCTATTCTATTCTATTCTATTCTATTCTATTCTGTTCTGTTCTATTCTATTCTATTCTATTCTATTCTACATTTCCTCACACTGTAATATTCACGCTGCAGTCCCACAGCTTCAACATGTCTTGTGTGACTGCAGCATTAAAATAAAATGTTGAAGAACTTTTCTGCCATTTTACAAACTGAATGCAGTGATCTATAGATAGATAGATAGATATCTATCAGATCTATATGAATTTTATTAATAGGCACTTATTGGTAATGATGCAAAAGCAGCAAATGGAAATAAAAAGAGATGATTTGTTTTACAATAAGAGCGAATCAGAACTGAGATCATGTAAATTAAAATCAGTGAACGATCAAACATGATGAACTGTTAGTGTGAGGAAGCCATTGAGGAGTTTTATGACCACACAGAGAAGTAAAGCGTCACCAGTCAGACCGTGTGAAGCCAACGCTTTAAGCAGCATTTCAACAGGTTTTAAAAGGAAGCCAAATGATGTCTGTCGTTTCCCACAGCGAGCGTTCACATTTCCTGGTTTAGATGCAGACGGCAGCGAGTGAAAATATTTCCTTTTAACATCATCATCTTCACCAGCCTCAAATCCGGGCCCTTATTTTCTGCACTGCTTCAGCCTCTGAGCTCGTGTACAGGATGTTTAGCAGCACCGTTTCAAATTTTAATCCAACAAACTTTCAATTTCACCACCGTTGAGATGAGCAAAAAAGAACTCGTGAGAATAAAATGAAAAAGAGAGATAGCGACAAGCACTCATCAGCGGGCAGCAGGCAAAGAGGCGCTAAAGGAGAAGAAGAAGAAGAAGAAGAAGAAGAAGCCAATTACCCATGTGGCTGAGCGGACCATGGGGAGGTGGTGAGCAGTGGCTGCCTGCTCTGCCTCCGATAACCTCCCCTGTGTCATCCCTCTGTGTCAACCAGAATTTTATCTGCCACTTGGAGCTTGGAGGGAAAAGACAGCTGCCGCATAGGCAACAACAACAACCTGCAGCCAGAGAGAGCCGCGAGCCACAGACGGAGATGAGAATTAAGAGAGTCAGGCAACCACAGGGGCAACCGATACGTAACACATGAGCTGAAAGGAAACGGAGTGGTGGGAAATACTAACACACAGCAGAATTCATCACACACAGCATGCTGTCAGTGAGCAGAGCAGGATGAAATGTTACAGGCATTAACAAACAGGCCCAGACCAGGCCATCGGTCTGGTTGTATATCAGCCGCTACTGCTTTTTGTCTTGTTGTTTATAAAATGCATTTCTGAAATAGCAAACAGGCCGAAGCTGGTAACTGCTGGTCTGAACAGGAGAACATTTAACATACCTGCTCAGGCCAACCTGGACCACAAATGGTCAAGACTGAGCTTCAACCCAAAGACCAACCTGTTGAAAACAGTCCCAGCTCCGGACAAAGTGTACAAACTATTTACAGCTTTTCTTTTTCCTTTTTTGTTTTGTTTTTGTTTTATCTGCATGCTGCGTTAAACAAAAGGCAAAAAGAAAACTTCCTAGTTCAAAATATGAACAGCTCCGTTGTAATTAAACCCCTGACGAGTTAAGTGTTTACCTCAATAAATCACCCCCACATGGTGTTAGCACAGTGTAATAGCTGTACAGTGGCTGTAATGGCTGCTGAGGAGGAGCCACTGCAGAGGCTCAGACGTACAGAAACCAGCACTGAGCTGTTCCTGCAGCATCATACAGAGAAGCACTTCATTGGCAAACTGTATGAAAAGCACATGAAGAACATTCAGTGTGTCCTTGACTGTGTGAAGATGGAGATATCACCGTCACCAAACTGTCTTAATTTGGTTTAATTCATAATGTGACAAACAGGATGTTCACCATGGGTCAGATGATGCTCAGCAGGGAGGGAATTTAAACCTGAGTTCAAGTTTTGAGTCAGACAATAACCTCCTGTTTTTCTTTTACAGTAAGTCCTCCGTTCTGGCTTTTGCTTTTATTCACAGTTTAGCTGATGTGCTCTGATAACAGATAACAGAAAACCATTTAATGTGCTGATAGTGGACAAATCAAAGCCCTTATTAATGCTGCTGTTACCTTAGTTTACTTTTTTTCTATTCTTTAGCTTTTAGTGTCTCCTGAAAACTATGTGCAAGAAATATATCAGAAAATATACAGAATTAAATGTATGAGGTTTTGAAACGTTTTGCTGCCTTTAAGTCTTGAGTTATTCCCTCTAAGTATAAATTCCTTGTCAGTTTGCAGGGTTAGAGGTCCAGCATGCTGACCAGTGGAACTCCCTCATTCTTCTGTTAGAAAACCATTGTCAGTGTGAACAAAGGCTGATGTTCACAGCAGTCACAACCATTTGGCATGTTTCTCAGCCATCGCATTCCCCAAAGACAGCATGAATCATGGCATTTTGTAGACCAGCCCACTGGGGGACCAGGACCAAAAGCACCCCAAGACTGATAAACGACAGTTTATCCAACAACTAAGATGGATTTCTGTGGAGGCGCGACAAACAGAAAGAGATATCACCATCAGAATGGGGGCAGGGGGCAGGACAATCACACCAGGTCAGAGGAGGTGGTCAATCTCCCACAGGGTAGTACTCAGATTACACCAACGTATTCAGGAAGCTATCTGATATAACACCCAAAATAAGAGAAGTTACTCCCCAGTTAAAGAGGTCTTACTGTTTCATTATCAGACAGACTGAACATGAACATTGCCCATATGCCCCCCAGCCTGCACACATAGACGCTCCACCACCGTCCTGGGAGGTTTACTGGTTGGTAACCGATGTGGCAAAATTTAACCCCAAAACAACAAACTGCCACCATTAAACCATTTATCAGAGAAATGTTATAGCAGGAAGATTTTTTCTTCTTTCTGGTGGACTCTGAGTTAACCATGTGTGATGCACGGCTCCATAAGAAAATTATCC
>NW_007578406.1:229988-240840 GCF_000690725.1 Stegastes partitus | reverse complement strand
TTCTGCAGGCGATGCTCACGGCTTGTTTTACAGAATTCCACTTTTGTTGTTTTTATTTTTTCATGATTTATGGTGTTGTAAGTTTAGAATACTGCACAGAAGATATTTTTTCATCCTCTTTGCTTCTCGCTACGTCCCAGTCAGCAGACTTTTATAAGCATGTTTTGAAAACACAAATTCTATGAAACAAATAAGAAGAGCGACTCTACGTCCACATGGGCCTGGCATAGTTCAACATTACATCACATAGTAGATGGCATGTGAAGCCATATTCAGCCAATGAAAAGTGGATTTTTATTAAGGAGTCAGAAATGTAAACAATAGGATGTAATAGGATTGATGTGATTGAGGCCAGTAAAGTTGTACGATTTAGTCTATGGGTCAGAAACACTTTAGAGTGTGCAGCGGCTCTTTGAATGTCAGAGCGCCTCCATGCCTTTGCTCTGTAAGTATTTGTTTAGTCTGATTAAATGTCAGTTGCAAACACAGTGTGAGATGAACAGTGGGCGACTGAGCATGACACTCCACTGCTTTGGTAGAATCTGGCAACCTTACTGAGTTCAGAAACCTGCTGCGCAAAAAAATAATCATTTTATAGCTCATTGTGGTTAGAGCTCAAAATACACACTGGCAGGATGCAGCAACACGTAGCAGGTCTATGACAGCCGGTGTGGGCTGCAAATCCCATAATCACAGCTACACTCAAGGGGCTGCCCCAGTCATCAAACTGTACCAGTAGCAAAATATTTAAGTTCATTTAGCTTCTAAAGTAGCTAGGTGTCATTATGGCTGAACTGTTCCTGAGACCTTTGGCCATAAAAAGCCTCACCTGGTCTGGCTGGTTTCAAAATGTGTCAGGTCTTCCTGGACCAGGGTCAGACACCCTGTGCCCCCAGCAGGAGCTAGTTAAAGGAGATTAGGAGGTGACAAGTTCTTTGAAGAAATGTGACTTTGGTCTGGAGTTCAAACTGTGGATTTCCAGTCTGTTCTCTTTTTGCTCACTTCAGAGCTCCAGAGGTTTTGATCTGGCTGGAAAATATCACTTATTGTGCATTATTTAAATGGTCATTAGTCTTGCGGGCCTCATCCTTCCTGCGCACAGCTCTAGGCTTTCATGATTACATCAGTTATCAGCCCATTATATGCAAATGACTCATCCTAACTCTGGAACCTATAATATATAATATATCAATTACACAGACAGTAAGATGTTTGCAGAGGGAATATGGAAATTCATAAAGATGGCCTGCCAACAGCAAAAGGATGGGAGAAAAGGGAGGAAGAAAGGGGAGCTGGGGAAGATAGGTAATGCAGGATAAATAAGAAGTTAAGAGAAGACATATAGGCAGAGGAGAGGTTTAGAGACATTGAATTCATACCAAGTACAGCAAGAAGAAACCCTCATAAAACCCAAACCACACCCTAGAGCTGGAGCTGCACCAAAAATACTCCACCCAACTGAAATTCAACTTCAAATCCAAATATTGAACTGTGTAAAAATGCATCACTATACAAAAACAATACTTGCTAAATAAACTGGCCAAATATTACAATTACAGCTGTACAAAATAAATTAGTATAACTCTGTCAGAGTTGGTATTTTTCATTTCCCAAAGAAAACATGAATAAAATCAAATAAGTAATGACTAAAAGTACACAACATCCAAAATATGCAAATGACCCGTTAGTCCGTGTTGCCCTAATCCCAGGTACGGATAACATGAGAGCTCAGCCACTAAGATGCACTGTTATGTTGTTTGCAGCCTGTGTAAATACTATATCTAAAGTGATGTTGGAATTATTTTATTATTTCAGGTATACAGGGATAATTGTGGTCAGGATATGAAAAGGGATGCAAATAAGCAGCTTAACCTGAGGAAGACTTTAATCAGAATACGAGCTATTAGCTACAGCGCAGTGCTGTAAAGCTAACGCTAAGTCACCCAAAGCTGTAGACTTAAACCTCTCCGAGATTCATCTGCATTTATACTATAGACCATAAATGCACCTGAGGTGGTGCAGAATGAATCTCTGCTCCTAGATTCCAGCTGAAGTCACATGTACAGATCAACAGCAAGCAAAATACACTTTGTTTGTGTATTTGGATTTACACACATATCTATTTAAATTTGTTCTTAGACTGCTGTTCTCAGTGTCTTTTATGTGTGACTCACTCGTTGTTCACAATAGATAAATAGTGACAGGGAGTAGAAAGAGCTGGTGGAAGCATACATGTGTCTGTGGGTGTATGCAACGGTGTGTGAGGGAAGATAAAGGTGTCAGCAGGAGTCAGCAGGAAGAGTGAGCAGCCTTATAATAATCAGTGGTAGTAATAGAGAGCAGAGGCTGATGTGCAGCAGTGGGATGTGTTTGTAGGAAGAGTCACTGGCGGTGCAACGTGCTGTCAATATCAGGTATTAAAAGCTCAACCAAACATTGAAGGGCATAGGCAAAGTTAATAAATAATGCAAATCCACTCTAAATGCCTTTCATAAACTGGCGAGTGCTTAGACAGGGCGCCAGGATTGACCCCCTTGTTAGCATAGGACTCAAGAGCCACATTTGCAGGCATTAAAACTGAAGCAGAAATTAGAGGTTTTCTTTTTTTTTTTTTTGAGGGCACAAAAATGCTGGCAGGGATTTTGGAGGTCCTTAGCTCAGGGACAACTTTTTGTGAACAACTGTGGGCTGAATGTAATTTTCTAAGTCTTTTATACTTTATAACTGTTGGAACATGCACAAGGCTCGGTTCTGCCATAGAACAGCCTGCAAGTCCCAGCAGTGGGAAATAGTCAAAGATTGCATGAGCTGTGTAGACCTCATTTTGTAGACACATGCACCAAATAGGCTTTCTCATTTCCAAACATCTTCTCTACCCCAAAGTGTCAATGCATGCAGAAACAAAAGAGCGCAAACATGATGTGGTCCATCTCAGCAGCACCACTAAAATGGGTGAGAGCTGCCATCCCACTGCCCACAATCCAGCAAGACCTGTCACTAAAGAAATAATGGCCACCCCATTAGAGTGAAAGGCATCCTCCAATGATGTGGCCAGCTTCACACCGACATCATTAAAGACATGATAATAACAGAGCGACGGTCGTGTTATTATGCTGCTGAGACAGAGGGACTCCCTGTAGATGTGAGAAAAAAACTGGCACCTTAATTTAAAATCCCAATCAGGCCTGTGACCAAACACGACATCGTGCTGTATGAAGACAGAGAAGAATCACTGAGCACACAGTTTGGAGCTGCCACTGTCAACATCAAACTGTCAGATGTGTGCAGACATGGTACAGCTCTTTAGAATATAAAATAAAATGGTATTCTGGCATTACAGACTATTCTTTAGTCGTACAGTCGTGACTCGATAATCCGACCCTTAACAATCCAAAAACCTTGCAATCCAGGTTTTTAGGAAAAACGAATGGGACTCAAAAAAATATCCTTAACGTACCAACAGCCTTGGATTCCGACTCCGACATGACATTGTATGTGATAAGTAAGGATAACAGTGAATTATGTGACTTAGTCCGACGTTCACACTGCAGGACCTAATGCTCAGTTTGGATTTCTTTGCAAGTCCGTTCACGTTTCCACTTCAATGCGACTTGTATGTGATCTGCTGTGTGAACTTCATACGAGCTAAAAGTGTCCCGCATGCGCAGAAGAGGACACGACGACGTCACACGCAGCGAGCGTGCTCAGTGTTTATGGAAGTAAACATGGATGGTAACGGTGGAGCGTATCTGCCACTCCCCCGCCGCCACCGATGGAGGAACTAGAACCGTGACCGCTATGCTAAACTGGTAGCAGCAGCCACATTCTGCCTGTGCGTTCCGGCCACTTCCCCCCCACCGCATCGAATATGCAGATATTCATCATTAATTAGGCCTGATTATCTGGACACCAGAAGGTGCTATTTGGACCAGCCCTAGTTTGTCATGTATCAATGACATGTAGGTCGGATGAGTGGACCGGGCCGTTCAGACAGAAGTCGGATGGCAAAAGATCAGATACCTGTTGGATTTAGGACCACTTACCTTTGACGGGCCGTGCACAACCACACCAGTCAATTAAGTGTGAAATCCAGCGAAGCGTAGTGTTCTAACAACACACTGGTTATTATAACAACTAAAAACAATGAATATTAACAACAAATTACTCTTCATTCCAGGATCAAGCCCTCCTCGTACCTCGACCTCCGTCTTGACAGCTTTGCTATCCGACATAACAGAAGGTGTTAGAAGTGTCAGATTACTGAGTCACGACTGTATTTATAAAAAAGGACAGATTTTTGGCAAATGCTAATGAATCCATTGTCAACGCGAGCAAACGAGTCCTTTCACTTCCTGCTTTTTAATCAGTTTCCAGACTGTAGTTGCATCGTGATATATGGCTCTAAAAATGTTGCAGGGAATCAGATGATTGTAGTGGTCAGCACCAGCTCTCCAAAAACAATGGTGAATCAGACGGCCTAATCACATCTGTGTCGAGCTGCATAAACAGCCAATCAACAGTCAGCATCAGTTCTATAGCATCATTCTCTGCGGTGGATTCATGGGTGTGAAATGTACATTTCCTCCTTGATGACGGCTGATGCACACAGTGTGTGGTGCTCAGGGCTGAGTCTCAGGAACAGAATAGGACTTTCAGATAGTTTTGTTATCTTCACTTTTCCTCTACAGCAAAGTGCAATTTCACTTGTTTGTCCTGAGCCTTTATCATTCAATGTGCCACCAGAGGATAAGAAAGTAGCAGGCAGGTAAAAGTTCCACATGGAAAACTCTTGTTATTTTGATAAAAAATACACTCTATCACTTGCACTCAGCCTATCAGCCCCACAGCACATCACCTTTTCTCCTTCACTAGATGTTTTTCATCCTGTTTTCATTTCTCCAGTCTGTCTGTGGTCTGCTTGTGGTATTTAGTGGCTCAGTCACTCTCACACATGGTTTATGTCCTCACCTTAACTTTCCCTGAGCTGGATAAAAAAAAAGTGAATTTAGAACCTCAGAGGAACCAACAATTGCAAAGCGAACTAACAGAAGGATAAAAGGGTCCAGATTCTCATTATTATACTGAATAGTCAGCAACTTTTCCCCCAAGAAATATATCCATTCTGCAGTGGTTCGTGACACCAATTCAGAATCTGATGCAACCTCCCTGTTCAAGCAGAACTTGATGTAGTAAAATGTTCTTCCAAAGAAGCAGCGAGTGCACTTTGACAATCACTGTTGGTATAATGAAACCAACCCATCATTAATTTTCCTCACAGTGGTTGTAAAAGTCAAGAAACCAAGAACCGTGCAGATTCTTGTTCCTCAATCTTTTGGGTTTAAGTTTAATGTCTAACAATGTGGTTCTGACAGTGGTCACTAGTTGGACTTACTCAAAGTGAAAGTACTGCCCATAAACATAATAATGTGTTATATATTGTTTTAATGTGTCTGGCCTTGTTGCTCCACCTTTAGCGTGACTCCTGCTCCATCTGACTGACTGGATTTCTGAGCCAGAGTTCAGACGGTGGGATGCCACTGGTTTACATCCTCCAGACCCACAGACCATCTTCTGATCCAAGGTTAGCTTCAGTTTTAGTGAGCTACAAAAATGATTCATAGCATCACTCATGTGACTGTTCTGATCTGTTGAAGCAGCAGCTGGTTTATCTGTATTGTGTGTAACTTAAGATCAGAGAAGGTACCAGCGTTGACTGTTGCTGTAATAGTGGGCCTTTGCCAAAGTGGCAGGTTTTATTGACCCAATCATCCTCTGTGACCTTCTCACTAAGAAGGTTTCACAGTGTGGAACTTGGTCTTCCAGCTTGTATTCAGACCTGCCACAGATGTGCCGCTATGGTTCTAAACACACCTGGAGCATGTTACTTATAAAAAGTGTTGTTGTTTTCCTTACAGGCCAGACTTCCCTCTATCCTCCAGCAAATGGTTTTAGAAGCGTTTCACCGACAATTTACATTATTCATGAGCACCTACTCCACCTGGCTGGAGGTGTGGCCCCAGGTTCACCTTCAGCCAACCAGAATACTACCGACTGAATAATGCTAATTTCCTTATGCTGCGTTTTTATTGTGAGTAAAGGTTGCAGCTGGAGATGTCAGAGGCTGTACACTGGTCTGTAAGTGAAGTCTGACTTTGAAAGGAAAGAGAATAATCAGCAGATAAAAACAGCTGAGAATCTAGCAAGACGTTAGAGGATCGTAAGATTTGGTGTGTATTACAAAGTAAACCAAATGTGTTTTAAGGTAGGAGGCTTCTAGCTTAGCTTCATCAAAGCTTTAAGTCGGTCACTCTTAGTCTGCTTTGGGCCTGGAGATGCAACAGCTGCAAAGGAGGGACTCATATGAACTAACATGCAGACATGGCAGCTGCCAAACCATAGAACTGATAAGCTTGACCTACAACACAATGCTACAGATGCTATATCTTTACATAGCAGATAGTAGGGACCCTACCAACACCCCAATCCAGACCAAAGGACATTTTTCTTTTTTTTCCAGCACTTTAAAGTTTCACAGGAACACATTTCTATTCTGAAAAAAAACTACAACTTCAAAACATCCTGACATCACATCTGACAGCGAAGCTGAAACTGAGGCACTCCGATGCTAGAAGCTCCTGATGAGTGACAATGATGACTTAGTACAGTCAGCATTACAATGTGAAAGAATCATGTATTGACTACCGTAAACAAACAGGTTGTATTAGGCAAACAAACCTGGAGATCACAGTCTCATAGTTAGTGAAGTCACACTCTAACAGGAAAATCTGAACTTCATGTCTGATTGAGGGCTGCAAGGTGGTTAGCACCGTCGCCTCGCAGCGAGAAGATCCCTGGTTCACCCAGGATCTTCCTGCGTGGAGTCTCCATGTTCTCCCCGTGCAGCGTGGGTTCTCGCCACTGACTGGTTACCTGTCCAGGTGAACCTGCCTTCACCCTGAGTCAGCTGGGATAGACTCCAGCCCCCCACCACCCCAGTGAGGATTAAGCGGTGTATAGATAATGGATGGATGGGTGTCTGATTGGTAACAGTCCTCTCTCTGTACTTCCACAACAACATTTGTCAGACTGACAAATGCAAGCAAATTCAAATAAGTCACAGGATCAAGAGAAACCGCTCTCTGTTAATGCTCCATTTAAATGCAAAGAGTCATTCTGCCTTTCCTAGTTAGTTTTTCTACTTTGCAGCCTAGATCATCAAAGCCAGCAGTGTTCAGGAGAAAACCTGGCAGAGCGGGGACAGCAAAAGGGCAGAGGGTGGAGGCAAGAAACCATAAATGGTTTGAAGTTTTGCTCAGCAAATGAGCATCATGTTGAAATCCCAAGAGGAAGGTCTGAAGGGAGAAGAGCCTCAGAAGTCTGCTTAGCTTTATTTGATGTTTTCCCAAGTTGTGCATATGTTGGATCATGTGTTGCAAAAACATTAATATGTTCAAAGGTGATTTATGCTGAACCAAAGCTGCCATTAACTGAGAGGCTTTGTCCCTGTGAGCCACAGACTGAAGCTTTCTGATTCTGTCTAAAAGGCAGCATCACCTCTTCACATGAATGACAGAGAGTCTCTTTCTGAATGTGAAATGGCTTATTTCTCACTACAACATGTGTTTCCACCTACATTTCAAAGTAGCTGCAAACACAAATGCAGGAACACAAAAGCTGATATGCACATAACTTTTGAACTATGTGCCAAAATGCAGAACAGTCCTCTAATGAGTTTGTGAAGACGAGGTGATTACCCTCATTTATGATGTGGCCTCTTTTATGATGTTCATGTGGAGCAGTGGCTGTGTTTGACTTTGCTTTATGGGTGCGGCTCGACTTTTTCAAGCTGAAAATGATTGTCCAAAATAAAATGAGGTAATTAAGCGTGCTGGTATGAACGACAGACTGGCCACTGACTCAGTGAGGTTGATTAAACTGTGATTGAATTAACTGACAACCACTCCTGATTTTGAAAACAAAACAGAAATGCTACACAGATGATGAATAAAATCCAGTAACTACAGAGAGGCTTTAACACTATTTGAAAGAATGGGATCATGTATTTTTATGCAGGACAACATCTGATAAATGAATCTAGAACAGGGACCAGTAGCAGGAACGTTCATCACATTCAGCACGTATCAATAGAACCTGTACCCAGATCAGCCAATATCTGCTAACATTTTGCATTTAGGCACCACAGGAAGTATGCAGCATTAGTTATTGGCAGTTAATATCTGAAAGGTAACATTGTGGAGACCAATAACGATGAACTGATCACTCTGATACTGACAGAAACCTGTTCTCTCAGTAAAAGGTTGTAAGAAGCCTTTTCTTTGAATTGACAGAGAATTCCCACCTTGCACCTGCAGTGTTCAGGTGAATTACTGTAATATTACATTGTGTGTGTGTATTTCCATTGTGTAGTGCAGAGTGGTTTTACAGTGTGTGAACAGAATCGTAGGGGAGCTGGTGTGTTTGAGCTGCCATGACCAAGGAGAGGCAGGGACGACATAAATCCACATCTCGGGAAGAAAATAGTGTAGAATGATGGCATCCAAGCCATTTTAAGGCAGCAAGGATTTTTGTTCAGGGGAAAAAGACAAAATATTTGATAATTTTTTTTACACAGATAGAAGTTTTTTTTAGGTTTAATCAATGACCTGATGACCTGGTTGGTAAACGCTGTCCTTTACGCTTCACACAGTATCTCCGCCTCACATCTCTCACTTCACAGTGAAACTCTGTTGAAAACCTCTGACCTACAGCAACCTTTCTGGAGGCTGCCAGGTCTCAGCGGAGCCCCACAGTCATATCGACTCAGCTCATTTTTGAGGTGTCCTCTGTGGGATCAATTTAATTTAACTCCAATAAAATCTCCTTCAAGGGCCTTTGTTTGATCTAGATAAAAACATGTTCAATTTTATTATTAAAAGAACAGCAGAAACTCTGCCCATCACGCACACCGATCATGTCTCCTTTCCCACATATCTCCAGACACTGAGCCTTGACATCTCACCTTCTGCATCACAATGATGGCGAGCAGGTTGAGAGATTCAGAAGAAGCACAATCATGAAAAAGTGCAGAGCTGAAGGGCGTAACATGTTCCTTTTTAGCTGCAATGTTTCATGTCATTGGTATTCCTCTGGCTGGTGGGCGCAAATCAATACTATCGAGCTGCTGGCGCCCAATAAACTAAGTTGTCTCAATTGCAGTCTCTTTAACGTCTCTGAAAGAATTTAAAGCCCTTGGAAAAATTTGAGGGGAAAATGTGTGTATCGGTGGTGTTACTTTGCAAGGTGCCTTGGAAAACTCTGACCTTGTGTATTTTTCCTGAGCTGCAAAATAAATCAGAAGGTTGGATAAACAGATCCTTCTTTATTGATGCATTAAAACATAGCAGACAAAGCTGACTTCCACTCTAACAGGCAGCCTGTACAACTTGACAGCAAATCAATTACACCTCCCTGTAACACACTGATGCAATGTTAAAGAAAATACATGTTGAAGCTTCACTACATTCCTTATTAATGCAGTATCTGGTGAGAATGAGGCTCCCAACTACTGAATGAATACTACAAAGTAAACCTCCATATAAATCCATATAAATTTAGCCACTGTCTCTTGATATGTTGATATATATCCTTAATTTATACTCAAAACGTGTGCACAATAAAACCAGGCACGTGCCCATCATGTGAGCAGAGACATTCCACAAACGCTGCACAGATGGAGCACTTTGTCCACCTTCCTTACTCACTAGTTCATCACTCACTTGCTGTCAGGTTCACCTGTGAGACACCTGAGGCGGGACAACAGCTCTGATCTTTGATTGGACACTTTCAACATCCAGCTTGTCTCCGACCCTCCAACAGTGGAACTGCCCAGATCTTGTACTTAGATAACGGTAACAACACCACGGTGCAGATACACTCTGCTGAATTTAAATTTTTACTTCAAAATATACTGAATGTACCAAAGTAAAAATAGCCATTATGTAGAATGGTATGTTTCAGAATGATGTAATTGGATTATGTTTGTCACTGTGGGACTTTCCAGTTATAAGAGAGCACATCATAATGTATGTGTTAGTTATGTTTTTAATATGACTCCGCAAAGTAATTAGTAATTAAAGCTATCAAATAAATTTAGACCTGCGACCCTCGTGAGGATGAAGCGGTGTATAGATAATGGATGGATGGAAATACATGTAGAGAAACAAGTACAATATTTTCCACTGAACTGTGTTACAGTAGAAATATAACATAGCGGAGGTTGGAATAACTCAGTTAAAGTTCTAGTACCTCAAACGTGTAGTACTTGAGGAAATGTACTTATTGTTCTCTGACCTATTGGTACAAATCACTAAACCTGGTGCAGATTTTGCCCTTAATGATGTCAGTAACTATTTACATGCATTATATTTAGTTGAATCACTGCTATCTCTCTGTGATTTATAAGAAGCAGAAAACTACATGGTGGCATGTTGAGTTGTATTTTGTGTGGAGGGAGCTCATCCAAATGCTTCCTCACCAGGATGGTCTTCCACTGCTCTCTGCACTCACATCACGCACAAGCACCTGATTTTTTAATGTGTACTGGTTTAGGGGGGCTGGTTAGACACCATGTCAGGACTACAGCAGATATTTTGAACTTAAAACAACAGGCTAGACGCTCCCTTTTAAAACATGAATCAGAGTACATTTATATTCAGTAAAACAACATATTAACCATCATTGCTGCATGTCTTGACTTAAAATGAAGCGGTCCACAGATAAATAAAATTACTAAATTAGGTCTAATAATTATTTGTTAGCCGGTTGGCGTCCCGGTGAGGACACCCGGGATCTT
>NW_007578406.1:215684-229753 GCF_000690725.1 Stegastes partitus | reverse complement strand
GCTGGATGGATGAATTATTTGTTAGAAAAGTTCTGCTCAGTCAGGAAGAGGAAAACTGCCCCCAGCCCCCCAGCTCTCCACTTTCGCACACTGATTTGCTTCTTTATGTGTTCTTGTAGAAAGCTGTGCCATAAGTGGACTCACAACATGTTCCTGTGATGATGCAGGATTTCACACAGCTCTGTATCAGATCCTCATCTCTTATCCAGCAGCATCTAAGGGATACATCCAAGTCATCCAAGCATGTGCTCATCCCGTTTGAAATCGACTTTCTCTAATGGATAAAAAGAAGATGAAGAGTGGCCTTTGTGGAGCTGCTGGCCCCTGAGGAACACCAGGAAGTGTAATCAGCAGTGGCCCATAGTAGACTCCACCAATCCCAGGGAGCTGGTGAACATACCCAGCATGCCTCTGGGGAGCCGTGCCTGGAACAGCGGAACAAGCACTTGATAACTGAACGTGAATTATGAAATCCCAGACGTCTGCCAGCTCCATCTGCAAATCGCCAACAATTTAGCCGAGCCGGCAGCCTATAACCAGCACCACCTTTCACACGTTTTCCTCTCAGATGTGTGCTGGTACTTTTCAGGAGAGAAATAACCCGCCTTAGAAAACACACATGAAAATGTCAGTGCAGATTGGATGCAGGCCACCTGTGTTGACACATGAAAAACAGCAAAGCAGTGAATGTGGTGAAACAAGCTGTCAGCCGGCTGATGACTGGAAACGGGTCCAACGTAATAAGATTGTTCACCATGAATCACAGAGAAACCCTGGTGAGCGTGCAGTTGTAGGTTGTAAGTCCATTTTAACATCCATTAACATCCATTCAGACCTGAAATAAAGCCTATTCATACTTCTTTAGAAGGTACACGAGTGAGAGGCTGATGTGATCACTGGTGTGAGCAGGTTTCACTGCAGGTCAGCAGAGTGTGATCTTTATCACTTTCTTTTTCTTTTAAAGAGGTACAATCTCAGATGGCTGGTATCAAGTTTAAAGCTGAAATTTACTGTTTAAAGTTATAGTTTTACTGCAAAGACTGATCAATATTTGCTGTGTTGCTGTGCCTAATGAGCTAATAAGCTCCATATATGTTGGTGTTGGTCAGATGAAGACATAAATTCATTATGAAGGCATAACTCCCTAAATGTTATTATTTTTTAAGGTGTTGACTTTTCCCTGTTATGATCATGAGCTGCTCAAAACAGAACCTCTGCCTGTCTGCTGCTGGAAACAAGGTGAACAACAGCAGAAAGATGGACGAGTACATTCATGGACATGCAAACAAAAGCAATGAGCTCAAAGAGACAAAGAAGGTACACTGGAGTGAATAAATCTTCAGGTTTGGTGACATTCTCTCTGGGTTTGTCCATGAGTGGTCTTCTTCAGATTACAAACAGTAATTTGCTCTGTGGTAGAACAAAAAGTATTGATTATTGCAGCTTGAAGAAATTACACAGTCATGTCTGAAATGGACTGTGATGCTCGGTGAGGAAGAGGACGGCCATCAGTCAGGTGGGTCTAGACAGACTGCATGTATCTAGATTGAAGTTTTTGAATCTGAGCAAGATCTGAAGGAAACTACACTTAGAGACAGACAACCAAGCACACTCACACCTGGACAGGTAACCAGTCTATCACAGGGCTACACTTAGAGACAGACAACCAAGCACACTCACATTCACACCTACGGACAATTTACAATCACCAATTAACCTCAGCATGTTTCTGGACTGTGGGAGGAAGCCGGAGAACCCGGAGAGAACCCACGCTGCACGGGGAGAACATGGAGACTCCACGCAGGAAGATCCCGGGTGTCCTCACCGGGATGTGAACCAGCGATCTTGTAGCTGCGAGGCGACAGTGCTAACCACCGCTCCACCTGCAGCCCCTCAGTGTTTATTCTTCATCTTTTTGTTGTCTCTTATATTAAACTTTAATATGATGAACTGACAAGTTCAATACTCTGAAGTTTCAGAACATGTTTTAGAATTTGGTGCAGTGCAGTTTGTGAAGTGATCAGTGTTGTAAATTATAATTAAATCTAATTAAACTTATGATGAAGGAGTGCGCTCACATTAACAGCTAATGCTACCAGACTTTAAAAACTTGGTCAAAAACATCTAAGTTGTGACAATAGATGATGCAGCTTCCTTTTCTTTGGATTCTCCATATTCAAAGCTATACAATGATCCTGACTGAAGTGAAATGAATTTAGATGTGAGGTTTGGACTTGAAGGTCCCCTCTGGCAACAGACAGAACGCTGCACAAACAGTCAGTTTGCTGGAAATTTGTTTTCATTAAATGTGTCATTATTTTATTGTGAACATGCTCAGAGCTCCCATAATGAAGCGTCTGGAAAAACAACACAGCACATAAAAGCAGCAGCACGCCGGCTTTATAGTAGACTGGCGGCTTGTTCTGTGTAGTGCATTGTTTATAACTCTGTTTCTAGATTGGATGGTAAATATCTCCACAAAATCCATTCTTCTGTGGTTCACATTTGTTTTCACAAAATAAATATTCCAGTATTCAGAAAGCTGGTGTTGATGATGGTCTGCTCATCAGATTGGGTTTTTAGTATGTTTTCTCTTGAAAACTGCATCATAGTGGTTGCTCTACTTATAACTGTTCCCTTGGTAACGTTTCCTTTTCCATCAGCACACCCTCCTCCAGCCACGGCTCACTCACCAGCGAGCGCTTCGTCCTTGTTTGGTTGTGTATAAAACTGTCCTGGTGTTTGTGGTCACAGAGAAGTCTGGTTCCAAGTCAAGGCCAGCAACTGATGAACAGTCGCTATTGACAGGCCATCGGTGGTAAATGAGAGACTTGGAGATTGGCAGGAATTATTTCTTTTCATTCTAGAGATGAGTCAGCCACTGACTGAGCTCACATGTTTATTCAGTGAGCCTCAGCAAAGCCCTGATTCACGAGTCAGTCGCACCTCCACTCGTGAAAAGCGTCTGCACATCCCAAGGCCAGCAATTAGTCTTTCCATCAGGTGTCAGCTGTTTACCTTTTCCAGGAACACATTGTTTAACCTGTTTACTTATAATATATTGTCTGAATGCAGCTCCACAGGAGCACATTGCTTTAACATAAGAAAAAATAATATGATGTCATTATAATCATAAGCTAAAAAAAATCCTGTAATTATGAGAAAAGGTTAAAGTGTTCATCAACCATCACAATGTTTGAGAGAACAGAGGTGAAGCCACCACCTGATGAATATGACCTTCATTTAGTTCCTTTTTTACAACAATGTGGGAATTTCATAAAACAACACAACGAATGCCTTCACTTGTGTGAACAAATAACAAATAACAAATAACAGAAGAGATGATGTTGCCATGGATGCACTGAACTGCTTTTTTAGGCTGTATTTGCCTTGGTTACAATTAAAAGCCATAATTATTAAAAAATCATCTCATAATAACAAGATCCAATAGAACAGACTCGTGAGGCCTCAGAACTTAAAAAGACTTGTTAGAGAGACTGAAGTAATAAAATCAGCCAAACAAGGGATCAATAAAGTATAATTCATTGAATTGAATTGAATTGAATTGAAATACTATAAACATGAGAGAAAGTTAAATTAAAAGCTGTTGAAAAAGACAAGAAGACCTGTGCTGATGTCTGTCCATCTTTAGATAACCTCTGCTGCTTTATAAACTAGTGAGCAGAGCTTAGGGCCAGAAAATATTCCTGATCTCCGTGACAAAGCGTCAAAGCAGCTTGACCAGCCTGAGACACGTCTTCTGACCGTCTACAGGTCAAAACAAGATGAGACTGGCTGTTATCATAGTTTGCATTGTACTTCAACAGTGTTTACATTTTTATTCCTGTCGAACCCGTTTTATGAAGTTTTAGCTTATTTTTATGATCTTTTTCCATTTAGTCTTTTAAAAGGTTGTTATGTCTCTTTTAAATCTTGTCTTAATGTCACAGCTGAAGCTCTTTAAATGGCTTTTAGATGAAACATGACCGTGTCTTCTCTTAAGTAGTGACTAGTATAGAAAATGTAAATGGATCCTGTCCTGTGCTCATGTTCAGTGTCGGCACGTTGCTTTGATCAGAAACTGAACTACAGAAACAATCTGCTGCTTTTCTCGGACCCCAGACGCTAAATATTTACTGTAAAAACAATTCCATACATATTAAGAGCGCCTGGAATATTCTGTTACGTACAGATGTTCATTTACCTGTCGTTACTCACACAAGGGAGCCGTCCAATGAGAGCAGAGTCCTCAGCTACCTCAGGTGTTCCTCTACAACAGGTGTGTGTTGTGAATTACGGCACACCACCAAAATGTGGCTAATAAGTGTTGTCAGGTGTCCAAATGAAGATTAAAACTCAGGTAGCTCTCTTCCAAACTTACAGCATGAACAATCCACTTAGTGTTTCCCTGGACGGTGTTTCTGAGGTGAGTTGCAGTGGGAGGATAATAACAACAGGGAGAGAGTTTTGTATTTAAAATGCAAAGGATTGTGGATGTTCTCGTTAATCATTTAGATTGGAAGCATGTCACAGAAGGGCTTCATTAACCCTATGAGCCCCGCTATGTTCAAGCTAATATCACTACCTTTGTTTCTTAGCGCTTATCTTGTTCATGTCAGTTTACTTGCTGCATCTATTTTTATTCTGCACAATCTACGTTATCATTCGTCATTTGATAAAACATTTTAATCGACCTCGCCATTTTAAAAAAATTGCAGTCTAGATTTTCTTTCATAGATGTGTGAGGTTGATTAGAATCTGGCAAAATGTGAACAACGAATGTTGAGATACTACATGACTTAGAAACTGGTAAAACCCCGGCTCAGTGCCAGATGAGAATAACCGCCATTACTTTATTCACAGAAGTAACTACACACAGTAGCATCATGCAGAGGTGGCAAACTCTGTAAACACTGGTCACCTGGTGATTTATTCAGCTGGAAAGCAGGAGTGGAAAAATGGATTAAAAAAAAAAATAAAATAGTAAAAATATAACTTTGCAGAAGTTTTTTTTTTCTTTTTATAAGGTTATGACATCATTATGTACAAATCCATAAACAGCATCATTTGTTGTTTTGTTGAGCTCTTTCTCTGTGATGTGATATTAACATATCTCTGCACAAATATGTCTATACAATTAATATTAACAAATCTTTGCAATGATGAGTACGTGAGTCCAAACAAGAGTAAAGGGTGTGGAGATGGATGCAGAGCTGTATGCAGGTCTAGTTGTGCTGTTTAACCCGAGCAGTGCGACACCTCACTGTCCTGAACTGTCAGAAGTGATGTGGATCTGAAAGCACACTGTGGGCTGGAAGCAGCCGAACCTGTTTCATATCAGCACGTGACTGTTTTACAGCAAAACCTGGAACGATGGTGAACATCTAACTGTGACTCAGCCTACCTCGTAGGAGATCAGGGGTTGGGTGTGGCCAGTTGTAGGTTCTGATCAGCTGCCAGTCAAAGTCATCGTCTTGGCCCTGTCGGTATTCACACAAACCAGGGTCTGAGTCCTCGTCAAAGGTACAGCCAGCTACAGAGAGGAAAAGCAAAATGTGTTACAGGAGGTCAAAGTGAAGAAAGCAGAACACGTATAAGTGACGGTAAAGTTTCTTTGCTTCCTGGAGAAAACTAGTAAAAGAACACATCATAGCTCCTGTTATTGCTCAGCTACATCACCACAGGCTCACTGTAAATGTCTTAATACATCAACTCCTGGCGAATCTCTGCAGCTATAAACTAAATTACAGCTAATGCTTGGCACCAGGCGGCCAGTGTAGGCTGCCTATCTCATCTGTTCCCTCAAAATCTATCGCCATTTGCTGCAATTAGCCCTGTGGTGTGAAAATGACACAGCAGCGACAGGTCACCCAGATAGCCAGAAATAATGGGCAGCAGCGTCAGCGAGCAGCGAAGGGCTTCTTCAGCTGATGGAGGACAACAGCAGACCAGCTCTCAGCCTGTGAAGGTGCCCCAACCCTGTCCACCATCTAATGGCTCCATTCACTATTCTGCCATTACCACACAAACAACAGGCTGCTACAGACGCCGGCTCAACTGTCAAACTATGGGGCAAAAAAATGCAGTGTTGTTGTTGAATTAGTAAGAAAACACAACTTTAGGAAACCTGAAAATAAATAGTGTGGGCTATAGGGAGGACCAGTTTGTGATGCTTCCCAGTGATACACACAATACGCCCTCTAACAATTACTTTCTTCACTGTTTTGATTGTTTTCCTGATTAATCTGTCATTTGTTCAGCCAAAAAACAGTAAAGTACCCATCACAATGTCCCTAAGCTCTTGTAAAACTGCTTGTGTGGCCCAAATAACAGCCTAAACAACACAATGTTTAATCCACAATGACACAAAACAGTCTAAAGCAGCGCTCTCTGCTGGAGCTTGAAAATGATTACTTCAAATATAATGACTCAATTATCAAAACATTTATACGGGTCGACTCCCTGATGAGGCACTGAGGGGGAAAATGTGGGCTTCATTTCATTTTATTATCTGGCCATTGGTTCACTCAGATATGAAAACACTGTGTTAGTAATTAGTTAAAATCTTGATCATCAACAGTGGTTCCCAAAGTGGAGAGAGACTGTGACTGTCCTGCTACCATGATTCAAAAGATATGGTTCAGAAAAGCTCTGTGGATCTGATTGATTTGGAAATGAGACCAAAGACATCTTGTTGTGATGCTGGACGGGTTCAGAGATTCACATAAAGATTTATTGAGAATGCAGAAAAAGTAGAAGATGGAAAGAGTTTGAACAGAGATAAATTAAATTCTGATGTTATGCTGTCTTTAATTGAGCCGTTCACCATTTGTCTTCTCTGAGTTTAACCAATCAGCTCTGCTCAGCAGTTTTACCAGGATGCTCAGAAGCACCTAAGCTGCTGTAGGCAATTATTTCTACCCCCAAAAACAGCCCTGATCGAGGTTGTACAGAGGCAGTTCTTGTGGTTAGAACAGGCACAAACATTCGCACCACCCCAAAAGAGACGGAAAGCAAAGAGTTCTGCTACATTTCAAATGATTTCAGCCAACAGTGACCTTTGCTTTAACCTTTAACTAAAGTGGTAGTTAACTGGGCTGAATTGCCCTGCTCAGGGCCTGTCGGGGAGCATTTGTTTCTGGCCCAGTTGGACCTGTTCTTTTTGTACCAGTGTTAGTATTTTCCAAAATCACAAAGTCTTCTTTCATGACTACAGCGACATCATAATTAATAGAACCAGTGGCCCGATGCTACCAAAATAAATAAATAAAAATAAATACAATAAACTGTTGTTTCACTTGAATGGTTTGGCACCAAAGTCTTTACTGTTGTGAAGTCAAACTCACACATAACTCTAATCTGTGCTTCTTCCAGCCACAATGAGTCTCCTCAGGTTAAAAACAAAGTGTGATTTGTCCGGCGCCGCCCGCTCAGAGCCCAGCCTGGGACCTGCTGCCACGGGGTAGCTCAGGAATAATGGTGCCGGGTGCCGGGGAGCCGCTCATTTATAAGACATAGAGTGTAGCGCAGACCACCAATCCACTAAACCGGCTATTGCTCAGTCTGGCCCTGCCTTGGAAGACAGGCCTAACGGTCTTCTATCTAAGTCCAAACACCCTGAGCCCACTGCAGTCCCAGGACCCTCCTCACTAACACATCGTATTAAGGTTTGGCAGCAGTGCTGCTGCTGCTGTTAAAGAGCTCCTCTGACTGTGTGCCAGCTTCTACTTAATAGTTTCCCATTTGGCCGACTCCCCCAGTGTCGCTTTCTGTGTTTCATTTTGAAGTTTCATCTGTTTTCTTTAGTAATGTATAAGTTTTGAAGGAACATTGTATGCTGCAATAAACTACTTTTAATTTCCAGCCATTCTGCTGACAAACAAATATCACCACCCAGCCACCAGTGAACCTCCCCACCACCCCGGCCCTCTTCCCCTCTGCCTGCAGCCAAGCCAGCGTTTCCGGGTGTGTAAGCAGATCAGAGTTTTAATTGCCTCCTGTGTGAGAGCTGCTTGTTGTGCTGCACCGGGCCCGGTTATCTGAGGATGAGAGGCTGAGTGGTGGAGCGAGGCCCGCGGTGAAGGCCTGCTCTTCATGGAGAGCCCTCCAGCTCCAGGAAGAAATGTCACCATCAGACACGTTCCACTGATTCCCCTCATTAAGACTCATCCTTCCAAGCCCCCTTTGCTTTTAGCACATACATTCCTCTCAGTGCCCAAATGAGCTTCTCTGGCAGCAGGAGGGCGAGTCCATGTAATTAGAAAAGCCATGTGCATTCTGTGGGTTCTGACTGATGTGTGTTTGTGTGCCGATGTGCATTTCTTCTAATGTGTGTGTGTGGTTAGCCGAGTGTCTTTGCTGTTTTGATGTTTACTTAAAAATGAATAAAATTATAATGAATCTGTCAATGCCACGCCGGCTGAAGCCATAACGACGGGGGAATGAATTATTTGTGTTCATCACAGCAACAGGGAATCTGGCCAACAAGGGACTGAGATTGCTCAAATTTCCACATAATATGAACTTGAATGTGAGAGAAAGCAGCCTTTTAGAATGCTAATTGCTTATCAGAGGCGATAGAGCAGCTCTGTTCAGCCCAGTCCCCGAGCGATGCCGAGCAGCAACAGAACACCTGCAGACGTGGACCAAGGGCCCAAGATAACTTCAGTACGACGCTGTCACGGCTGACAAGCTCCTCAGGAGGAGCACAAAAAGAGAAAAATAAATAAATGTGCAAGAACAAGCCACCCTCCACTTTGAAAGGTAGGGGAGGTAATTTGCCAAGCAGGACCCCGGCTTGTCGTACGATACCGAGCCTGGAGTGTTATCTACGTTCAGCTTGTCCTCTTGTCTCAGCTTCAGCACATTCTCAGCTCTTTCTTCCCTCCTACCAAAGAAAAAACATTCCAGACTTTCCTGAGCAGACACATGAACAACGAGCCCATAACTTCCTAAAGAAGAAGTTAAATTGTCAGACGGTCTGCTATCAAAATCAAGAAGTTAATTTTTAAGTCCCTCTATTGCTCCGGTCCTAAATCAGCGATGGTGTTTCATCAGATCCACATTAGCAAGCTGAGATGTTTTTCCTACTTCTAATTTTATATGAGAGTGCTGATCAGAGAAATCCTCCCAGTGTGTTGAGGAGAGATTTTACTGAACAGCCAGCAAAGCCTGCAAGAGGCTGCAATAAATCTCATTAATACGGCTTTCAGTGATGGTCTGAATAGTGTTTCAGAGGCTTTCCCATGACAAGTCACAATTCTGAGGGGAAAACCCAATATTAGTCATTTTCTGAATACATGGTCACACTTAAATGATTAGGTTGGAGATACTCTGAGGATTTCTTGCCAAGCTCATCCTGAAGCCTCAAGCCTCCTTCTGTTTTTTAGTGAAGACATGTATTTTTAAACATGTACATGTACATTTTCTGTTTTAAAAACCACTTGGTAACTTACAGAAACAGCTGGGCAGTGTGCTTTTAACATCAATCCAGCAGATGTGGTACATTTGTTAAGGACAGTTTTCAGCAGTGTGTAATACATATACAACTCTCTACTGAATATTTGTGGCAGTACGATGGTGTGTTTGATGGGGTTTAAAAAGCTTTTGTCAGCTCTGTGGCACAAAGGAATAACATATTAGATTTTACTCACACAATGCTTGACACAGTCATTGTTGGTTTTTGTTCTTTTCATGGGATTTGACAAAGACAAGAGCATAAAACAAAACCAGTCTTGTCTTTAAGCATAATTAAAGCTGCAGAGAGCGGGTTGTGGCAGTGACAGCACTGATGCAAACACTGTCAACATATGCTTATGACCTATTCTTCCTTTCCCTATTAGACTGTAATCTTTGCTCAGAGTTATCTTTCTTTTTTCTCTAAAGCATCAGAAACTTTTCCTGGATCCTTCAGGTTTCTCCTCCATAGACTCAGCCTTCCTCCTTATTGCTGGAGCTGTTCACAGACTGACTGGACATCAGTCTGACCACTGGCTGGACTTTTCCAATCATCAGTAACGTTATGTTTTATAATGTTTCGTAATATTTTGTTGTCAATACTACCTCTGTGGTCTGCAGTAATGTCTCACCACAGCACTGTCTGGTTACACATCACAACAAAATGTCTATCAACAGGTAAACACTGACATATTTTATTTAAATTAAACATATGAGGCATCAGACCTAAAAAGGAGAAAACATATTGATCAGCCCTTATGCAGATCCTCCCGTCTTGACTTTGGTAAACTAACTATTTCTTGGTAATACAAAATGCAAGCATGCTGCCACAGAAACCAGTTTAAAACTCTGGCATACTTGTAAGCACAGAAACTGACGCCACTAGGCTTAATGAGGAATGTGTGTTGGTAAGAACTGGACTGTGATGGACCTACAAATACAAACAAAAGTCCTTCTTACTTTAGCATGAGTATTTTCAGTAGTTGTGTCTCACCTTGCCTTGGCTGTGCCACCTTAACTTAGCATTTAGTTTAGTGGAAAACATCACTACTTATTGTTCCATCAACTTTGGTTGTGAAAAACAGACTTTGCTTTGGCTTTGAGCTGACAAAGGGCTGTGTCATGCAAACTGCCCCCCCTCCCTACATACTTCCTCATGCATCCTTAGTGGTGTGGTTCTATGGTTCTATGGTTCTATGGTTCTATGGTTCCATGGTTCCATGGTTCTATGGTTGTATGGTTGTATGGTTGTATGGTTCCATGGTGCTATTGGCTTTGGTCTGAAGGTGTCATTACTCCAGAGTTCAGCAGCTGTCCCACTGGAACTGAATCGGGGAGTCAAATCTAGTCAGTAGGGCAAAGTAGTAGAAAGTGGACTCTCAAAGAAGGTGGAGAACGTCATGTTTTCTGTACGATGATTCTTCAGTGAATGAAGCATCACATCACAAGCTAAATGCTCCTTCACTGTGTTTGGATGGAAATCTGGAAAAACTACAGCAATAAGACTAAAACTCTGCTCAAGGATAAATAGAAAAGTCAAGGTTGGATCCAATGTTTGCAATTTGTGTAAAACATCCCTTTAAGAGGTGTTGCCTTTCATTACCAGATGTTGGTTTAAGACATTAGTGTCCATAGAAGGAGTTAATTGAATTCTATTAGCAGTGCTGGTCAAAGTCAGGAAGCAAGAGGCAGAGCATAACTCTGCTGCACAGAGGCTGTGAGGCAGACAGACGAGGCCCTGGAGGGAGATTAATGGGAGAAGGTGTGGATGGGCCTGAAGTGCTGGTGATGGACCCCGGGTACGACTGTCCAGCTTAGCTCGCTTCTACAGTGAACACCAGCACCCTGACTAATAGTCCACACAGCAGGCACATCATAAATACGCTGTGATGGAGCGGGAGGAAAACACAAGCCTCTTACAGAGCATTTATCCCAGAGAGGGAGAAATAAATTAGAGGGGTGAGACAGAAGACGTGGGCTGGGTGGAGAGCCCTCAGACAGAAGGAGAGAGAGAGGGGCGGGATAATGAGGACAAATCACACAGAGTGCAGAGCATGCATAACAAGAGCATTCTTAGAAAACAATACTTTTTCTTCTCCAGTGATTTACAGTATGAACCACCAAAGAAGGAATGAGGACGACTCTCTATTGACAACACTGCTCCAGAGCACTTCTCAGATGAGCTTAAATCATCTAAACACAGATTTAACAGGGACACTCGTTTGCAATTACTCTTACAAGTATAAGAGTGATTACAGAGCGCCGGGCAGCGTGATGACTGATTCTCACCAATATAAATCCCAGCTAGCATGGACGGCTGCCAGTCTGAATATCACCTTCCACTGCTCATATGAAGAACATGAACTGTAAAAGCTCCTGAAGCCTCCATTACAAAGACAGCACAGGCTGCCCTCTCAGGATCCACTTGATCGCTGTTCTTTTTTTATTCTCAAGGAAAGCTATTTTTTTCCTATAATTTAAGAACAGAAACATATCTTCTCCTGCATGTAAGTTACCATGTTTAATGCAGATTGTTCCCTCAGAGATGGAGCTGCTATTCTTGTCACTAATCTTGCTTTAAGTTTTTCCAAAATCTGACTTAAATTTGACTGGTTAAAACTGACCAAAAATACCCTGTGCTGATAAGAGCCCTTTCTGTTAAGCTCATTTCCCATTGCATTAAAGCAAATTCCTCAGGCAAACCACCTAATATTGTGTAACCAGCAGCAGCAGCACTCTGCTGGCGCTCCTTTAATCAGAGCCTCTCAGATACAGCAGCTCTGTTGGGACCGAGGATCCAGGATGTTCTGCTGCTTCTCTTGTTTGGTTTGAGATAAAGCTGCGCTGCTGCGTGATTTGCATTTGAGCGTGTGCAGGCAATGCATCAGAGCTGACAAGTTTACTTACAGAGGGGGTGTAAGAGAGGAGGGAGGAAGAGAGACGCAGCCGTACAGCTCATCAATACTGAGCCAGCAGAAGAATCTTCCTCACAACACTTCTTCATAGACCATTAATAACAGCCACTGCATTTTCAGAGGCTGTACACAGGAAGCAGTGCAAGAGAGGGAAAGGGATGGAGAAGAAGTGTAAGACTGGAGTATGATGGGTTATTAAAGAGAAACAGCCTTCCCAGTAGGCTGCACAGTTTGTTCAATATCGCTGCTTGATTGACACTGAAAGCAAGAAACCCAATATTTGGATGTCTGTAAACATGACTTTTTATGCCACAGAATTCTGAGAATTTCATTCTTTGCAACCTGAAAGTACGTTGATACCGTCATTATACTAACTAGATGCCAGATGTTATGAATGATCTGCATCCTGTGAAATGCAGACGCCCTTCAGCCTTTTATTGTAAACAAACAAAAATTATGTTTCCATTCAGTTTCTCACCAGAAGTCAGTTTGTGTATCCCTCAGGTCTAACAAACGTACTAAGTGCATTCCTTTCATCATAAAACATTTGCAACGCCGGTCTTTTTTAAATATTTAATGGCATGACTCTTCTTCTTCGCTGTCCTTGTTGGTGCATTGCTTTGCTTCTTTGCACATTACAGCCACCAAGAATATCTCGTTTCCTTAATGCCGTAACGTGTGCAATACAGAATAAGGATCTACTCACTAAATACATTGCTCCATAGCTCTAGAAACTCTAGAAAACAACTTTAACTGGCATTCTGCGGGCATACACGCAGCTTCCACCAGTGAGCTGACTGTGATGTAGATAAGAGCAAATGAAATGTAAACTGGATGATACAGGATCGAACAACAAAGCATCGTGTAGGAGCCAAACAGGTCGTTGAAAAATACAGTTCACACATACAAAAGCATATTTAGAAACTTGTGTGTCCAACTATGAGAGTCTAACGTGAATAATTACAAGTTGTATTTATGCTGCAAATACACTTTTCCCAAACAAGCCCCCAAAGCTAGCCGGCATTTATATGAACAGTAGATCATGTAGAGGAACATTCAACCTGAGTTACATATGTTAGTCCAGATATTTACTGTTCTGGAAGAAGAAAATACAGAGAAAGGGGCTTTTCAAAAAATCCTGAAATTGAATATTCTAAGATGACTGTAGCTCAAACAATTCATAGAAAAACTGTTCACAACTATGTATTTATTAATGAGCTACAATTCCTTTTTTTGATCAATATTTTGTTGCCGTATTTTGTTTACCAGACCATTTATCTATGTTCGACATATATGACCGAAGAAGACAGAAATAAAACGGCTGAACCTGAATGTCCTGTGTGTGGCTGTGGCTGATGTATATGTAATGAATTAATGATATTACATGTGGTATAGACGCCACCTCACTGTGTGATGACAGCAAAGCACTGGGACAACTTCAGCAACGCAACCGAGTGAACCAGAAATGCGCTCCGCTTCGCCTTCCTTCCCCCTGACGGATCTGAAGGATGGTGGAGGAGGATATGCAAATGAGTGATTAAAGGGTGTATCCTTGCTCATTTATGGCTGCCTGTTATATAAAACAGAACCATCAATACATATGGTTTCATTAATCTGATAAAGGACCATGAATCCATATCTCTGTCTTTGCATCTCCACAGGTTTAGCTTCTAAGCTACATCCATCCATCCATTATCT
>NW_007578406.1:160344-215268 GCF_000690725.1 Stegastes partitus | reverse complement strand
TGACTGAAAGCTGTGGTCACCTGTGTGAGTAAACAGACTGCGGATGTGAGGAGAGATGGATCATGAGCACTTCCTGCTATACAGTCATTTATCTGCATTTACTACGATGTGGCTGTTTGAGTGGAACTATCCAAGCATGTTCTGCCTAATGGGCTGAACCACTGCGCTCATGTGACCTTTGTGAGACAGTAAATGCAGAGTAAACGGCCTGCTGATGATGTTACGGCTGTCCTACCTGAAACAACCCTGGCCATAAGTCTCACTTAAATGAGGATGAGCTATGTGTCCACCAGGCTGCAGCCATGTTTCTGATGTGCCTCCCTATTCTCACTTCCATGTGTAGGTCTTATAATAATAATAACTGATCAGATTTATACAGCGCTTTTCTTACTAAGGGATTGACTCAAAGATGCTTTACACTGTCAATTATTCATTCACACACATTCATTGTGGTGGTGGTAGCTACCATTGTAGCCACAGCTGCCCCGGGGCAGACTGACAGAGGCGTAGCTGCCATTCTGCCCCTCTGACCACCACCTCAAACAATCCATTCATACGCATTCACACCAGGCAGGTGGTGAAGTGTCTTGCCCAAGGACACGACCATGAAACAGGTTACAGGCGGAATCGAACCGCCGACCTTCCGATCATCGACCGACCCGCTCTCCCTCCCATCACAACCCCCATCTCAGCTTTTTCCGACCTCTCGTATTCTAACTCACCAGACCCAACGGAAGTGACAATGAACACACAAAGCGGTGAATGGCAAAAATCTAATTTTCTTCTAACTGCATGCTGCACTTTTCCCGCTTGGGTTGGGAGCGGATGGTGAGATTGGCACTGCAGGGCATATGCTGTTGTGTGAAATTGTTTCATTACTGGTCCACGATGGTTCTAGTCGCTAACTGCAAAACAGAAAAGTCCCAGCAGCCGAGGCCGGCCACGGTCAGCACTCTGTGAGACGATAACGCTCAGATCTTTCGGTATCTTTAAGAAGGTAATGGATAGATTTTTAACGCACCGCAGCACAAAGTAACACCTGCAGGCGCTGATAGAGCTGTTGAGACACACCAATAAATGGTTTACACATGAAAATTGGAAAAGGACTTGCTTCAGCTCCTGTAAAAGGTTGATAAAGGTCATTGATTACCTAATGTGCTTTAAATTTGACTAAATTCTCGTGCAGGAAAACAAGCACAATAAATGTTTGCAGAGTTTTGTTGCTGAAGCATCAGTCTAACCTGAAGAGACACTGCAGCCCAGATGAACTGGTCCGTGTACGGTGAGATTAAAGGGGTGGCTGCATCATATACCAGCAAGCCAGATAGAAAAATAGATAGATACCTGCAGAGAGAGAAAAGGCTCAGAGATATACTTCACCCTTTGTCAGCATGGAGACGGTGTATAAATTCTCTGCCAACAGTTTATTTAGGTAGAAGAACAGAGTCACAAAGCACCCGCTGTGGACAAAGCAGATACTTTTCATTAGGACTGGCTCTCTCCTTTCATTTCTCATTTAATCTTTCCATCCCACCCCACCCTCTACAGAGACATCAATTACAGAGCTCCATCTCCTGCAATCTGAAGCTGCTCCCTAAAACCTATCAGAGCTGCTTAGCCTGTTATTGCTATTGTTAGAGATGTCATGAGGAGACGAGGGCATGAATAGAGGCTGATGAATAAAAACAGACCTTGTCCGATGAGGCTCAAATCAGGCTAATTAAGAAGATGGAGGGTTTGTCTTTAGCACCTGAATTTCAGCACTGGGCCTCTTCATTGATGGAGAAAAGGAGGAAAATGACAGATGCACTCAACAACTGTTACATATGAAAATTTAATCCTGAGCGCCGGAGGAGACACTTCTCCCCCTTCATGTGAACAGCAGCCTTAAGTGGTTGTGTCAAGCCTTTTTTGTCCCCTGCAACAGACGAATATTCATTTCAGAAGTGACCTAAATGCATTAGTTGAAAGCTTCATATCTCTGTGCAGTGGTGATGTGTTCGTATTAGAAATTACTGCTGTCTCCACGCTCAAATTCTTTCTTGCCAATTAGAAGCCTCGTATCACTGCACGGTCTTTAAAAACGTTGCTAGAGAAGGTGTGGCTCCACTGCAGGTCACACACATTCACTCCTTCAGCCTTCAAATGCAGAGGCCTGAAAAACAGCCTGAATCCATCTGCTGGATGCAGAGATGCATGATTTTATGATGTCACGACAACCAACCGCCCGACGGCTTTGATGTCAATTTCCATGCAATCAAATGGTAAAAATAAACACTTAGAGACGCTCCGAGCAGCCTGAGCTCAGTCATGTGAAACCACAAATGAAGAAACAACTTTACTGCAGCAGCACTGATTGTGATGGTTATTTATTGGCGGCCCTCGTCTTTATGCTGGGTGCAGAATACCTAATATGCTGAGGCCTGGTGTTCACAGCGGGGAGCCGGCGACAACAATGGGAATTCTTTATTATTCATTTGTGCATACTGTATCCAAAAACACAAATCAACTGGAGAGCGTGCACAGAATACCAGCCGATAAGATGCAGCCATTTCCATGACGACCCTCCCTCTCCTCCTCCGTCCTCAGAGATCCAGAGGACCCGACGCCGCCGCTGCAGCTCATCCCATGGGTGCTACAGGCAGCTGCAGGGCCCTGACCCCCATTACTGAGACAAGGCCCTGACTGCTACCCAATCCCAACAGGCACACGACCAGACACCACACCTCAGCACACCTCCTAGACTTTATTCACACACTGCTCCCTCAACTTATTTCACACATCACTTCCAAAGACCGGCAGACTCCAGAACATTAGCAGAGAATTCTGCAGCAGAATTTTAGGTTTTCTTTCAATCAGTTATTTTCTAAATTGTTCTATAAAAAGTCGGAAATCAGTGAAAAAATAAAATAAAATAAAATAAATAAGCATAACTATGATTTCCAAAATGCCTAAAAGTCGTCATCAAAGTTTTTGTAATAACTTAGAGTCTAAATTTGGAAATTTGGCAAAATCACACTTTAAAGGGGCTGAATCCATCACATTTTAGTTAGCTTTGTTTAATAACTTAAATTAACAAATACATGTAGCCTGACTTATTTGTATTAGTTCAAATACTGTTAGATGCATGTGTAGATGTAATAACTTTAATATTTCCCTGTGAATAAAAGTGGAATGAAAGTATACAGTCGCAAAAACTGAAATACTCAAATACAAATCCAGCCTCAGGGACAATACTGGAGGAAATGTGTCGGTTACTTTCCTTCACTGGAGCTGACACACAGCTGGATGTGTGGTCAGGGAAAGAAAAAAAAATCTAATAAAAAATAATTTAAATGGTTATATTAATCCAGTGATTTGTACTATAAAGTATTTATTATATTAATTATATTATATTATATTTATTATTAATAATTTATTATTTCATTTAGCTTCACCAAATTTAAAGATTTTTTTAAACATTCAAAATCGCTGAATTTTCGCAATTTCCAATTCAAATGTTTGGAGGAGAAGCCGGTGAGAACCTCAGTGAAATAAATTAATATGCCACCATTCCAGCAGTTTTCCTGTAATATTATTTTGATTAAAGGACGACATTTAAATCTACACACTGACCCGAGCAGCAACGTTCTCCACACCGTCTCCCTCTGCTTTACAGCTGCAGCGGTGTTGCACTTCTTTTTAAAAACTCGCCGTATGAGCGCTTTAAGATTTCCAGTTCTAGTGGGTGAAAAACGCAGCCCTCCGCTTCCCTGTTGCCATGGTGCCTGGTCGAATCAGGGCTCCATTGATGCTGGTATAATTGTTCAGGATTAGACTCAGAGTTTCTGGAACCTGCTTTGTGAAACGGACCCCAATAAAAACTTATTTAAATCTTTACCGACTTTAGTGCCATTTGTTAGAGCGTCATACTTATTAACTACTAACTGAGTAACTTGAATACAAACATAGTTTTGGTGCATGCTGAGCAAATGGGAACTAAGCAGTGGCTGCTGCACTTACATGGTGTCTGCTTTAGCCGTTTTAGACAAGGACCCCTCAGATTTTGTTATTGAGGGAAAAGTTACCAAAAAAAAACAAACTTCATTACAGTGCACACAATCTTCTTAAGCTAAATTTAAGCAGTTTCAAAGTGACACAACATAATGCAAATGAAAGCCCATTTAGAGACATGTTGGTGATAATTCCCCAGTCGGGTGTCACTGAGACGACGTAAGTGAACGTGTCCTAATCCAAACTGAAATGGTTTAAAAACAAAGTTAAAAAAAATATATATGATGGAAATGTGTGTTTGTTTCATGTATTACTTTTGGGAAGGTTGCAGCTTCCTCATGGAGGTCTGTATCTGCCCCTCTGTGTGCAACATGACATCTCTGATCATCCAAGAGTCAAAACTTTTTGGAAATATTTCAAGATTCTCTTTAGATTGACTGAAATGATTTTATGTGCAAATTGAAAATGTACATAAAAAATATGATCCAATATGAGTAAATTTGTCATCCATGGCAGGACTGAAGTTCACTCGTTGCATCGGCAGTCATTTCAAACAACTGCAATATTCAGCACTCGTGTGAACGTGCTGCTAAAAGTCAGCTGGAACTCATGAATATGAATATAGCAGCATAAAGAAGGACTTGTGTCAGACATTGCTTGCACATTGTTGTATCTAGGCGGAAGAATCCAGCACGCTCCACAGGCAGAACCACCTGGCATCGCTGGTGGGTTTACTGCACTGAGCATATGCAGAAACGCTGCCACCCTGAAAGCCAACTGTCAAAAAGTTAAACTAAACACACAAGCCCAAAAGCAGCTGTTACCACAACAACACTTCAAAAAAAACTCTGCACACACACTTCTGCACACACAGACAATCTGCTAAACTTGCATAATAGGGCACCGTAACCAGAGTGATGAGAAGCCCTTTTTGAAAGAGATCAGCGCTCCTCGGAGAGAGTCGCTGTGTCTTTTGCTTCGACTTAATTACAGCTCACACCTCCCCTCTCACTCTGCAGAGCAGAGAAGAGAGGGCTTTGATTCAGATGCCCTGTGGAACACTTGATCCTTTCCTTCCGGTGGCATCATTTACTCCCCGTTTCTAAGCCGTTTTGTCTTCTGCGCTCACTTTTTTATTTTTCATCCCACATTTCTCCCAATGATGAAGATGCATCAGCCATCTTTGTAGTAGAAGTAAGAGGTTACAGCATCCAGCGGCACATGTAGGAACTATCAGACATGGGAACAGAAAGTCAGTAACAAGAGGCTTTACATAACATTATGAGGAGTGCTTCCTTTAGCACCATATACATTTAAATGAGCACTTGTAATAAGAGGCTTAGCTGTGAGAGTGCTGTCCATTATTATGATAACGAAATATTACCAAAATGTCCAAAACGCAGGCATAATTGCTCTTCACTCTTTTAGTCAGCCACTTATTTCCAGAAATTACAGAAATAATGCCTGCACTTATTTAAGCTCAATTTCTGGGTAGAAAGTAGAAGAAGAAACTGTTCATTCACTTCAAACAGCCTCTAAATGCACCTCTTTATTTAATAGGCCTCATACAACACACAGAGTTTACACTACATTTACTCTTTCTATTAACACTCAGCTGGCACATATAAAAAGTGAGCTGAATGAGAAATAGATCAGGTCACCAAGCCAAGCTGTCATAGGAAAGCACTGAGGTGTTTTAGTCTGTCTAAACATGTACGGAGAGGATGGTACATTTTCTAATCAGACCAGTAACAGTCATGGACTGAAGGTAAATGTAGTGTAACAGCAGCACAAGCAGCAGTAAGCATTAGCAGGTTAGAAATGTTTGTTTAAATGAGCCTCAGTAAGCTGTAGGTTCTGACCGACCAACACAAGCTGTAACCTGATGGGTCATTTACTGGTTACATGTTCAATAGAGCTTCTTTCATCAGCTGCATTATTTGACTGCAGCAGTGGAATGAAACTGAGATTTTACTGAGGTTGACAAGTTCTGTTCAACAAAAGGAGGCAACACACACAACAGCAGCATCTCTGACCAACAAGTAGAGAAGAACAGGTGATGTAGGAAGGTCAAGCTTCTGTCGCTAACCTTTGGAGGGAAGGTCAGGCTGGGAAAGGTATCTACCAAAGTATTCTGCTATTTAGACATCACATACTGGCAATGACGTGTAAGATCAAACAGTTCTGTGTTGTGGTTTCAGGACAGTCTAATGTACAGGATCCATTCAGAGTGGGCCGAAGCACAGCCAATCCCACTGCAGGAGGTCTGATGGTTCAATGCAATTTCTCCAACTGGAAAACATCAAGTCCACTCTCAGAGGAAGAAACTGATGTAATAACTGCCAGATCAGAGCACTTCAGTGGATATGATAATGTCAGCTGGCACACAGCTCCTAAATGTTCACTGACGTACCATTTCTAATAAAAACCAGAGCATTCACTACTATTGTAGTTTGAGAAAACCACTGTGTTGTAAAAACATTATGCAACGTACAGTACACAACTTAAATGAGAACAATACCAGTTAAATGTCCAGTAGCTCCACTCTGTACCTGCACGAGGGTATTTGTTCTCATGTCAGAGTTAAAACTAACAGTTTATAACAACTATACTAGAAACACAGGAACCACAGGAAGAACTCAGAGGACACCTCTCATCACTAAGATGTACATAATTCATTTTTTAACACTACATATGTCCATCTTTATCTTTGATCATCTAAAATAAAATAAAATAAAAACGGACAAATGAATTAGTCTTCCTCTGCATTGAATGGAGTATTTTACACATTTCCAGAGAGATGCTGTGTCATTATTCATTATTAATTTTGTTGGAGGGATTGTGTTGCTGCCTTCCTCTTTAAAACACCTAAAAGTGTTCGACTGACTTCCAGTCAGGTGACATATTTGGCCACATCAAAGTTTTCGCTCTTGTGTGATTCAGATCGTGTGTTTTGGATCGTTATGCTTCTGCAGGCTGGGAGTTTAGGACATCCAGTCATTCCTTGTGTCATCTCTAAATGTCATCTTCACTAAATCTTTAGCATTGAACAACTTTTTAGCAGCATCATCTGACCAAAGGATGTGCTTCCAGCATCCATTAGGCTTCTTTTCATGTTCTGTAGCAAAATTTCATCTTGCAGTTTAGAAAGCGAGGTTTATTTCCTTGGAAGATATCCACAGAGCTCGACATTATGCAGTGTCCTTCACACTGTCTGAGCTGTCACACAAACTCTGATTTTCATTGATAACCACTGTGCCAAGCCTGAAGCTGTTGCCATCTGTTTCTCAGAGCTACACTGTGCGAGTCGAGCACGATCAGTGGCGTCAGTTTTAGGAAGGCGATGCTGCAGCTCTGATCAGTAGTGCTGTTGCTTGTCTCAAAAAAAAATCCCCAAATCGTTTTTTTTTCTTTCAGTTCTGATGCAGACATGCAGATGGATGCAGTGCATTAGTCCAAAATTGGAGAAGTTCTAGTGTTCACAGGTCATTTTACATCCACGTTCATGCAGTGAGACTGATTAGAAATCACAGCTGAGTTCAGTGATCACAGCTGGATTCACTTTAGTTGCACTGAATTTCTCTGAGGCCTGTTTTTTTTTTGTTTTTTTTTTTTTTAAACATACTGTTTCTAAAGATTTTCTTAAGAGAATAGAGTCTACTGTCAACTCTGAAATGATGTGATTATGGTATATTAAAGGAACAATGCACAGGGGTGTACTCACTTCTGTTGGACACTTTAGTTTAAGCTACAGCTCGTTGGCTTCATAATAGCTTTGCTTAATGAGATATATTTTCTCTTCACACTTGTTCAGCACGCTAATTTGAAAATGCATCCACTTGAAGCTGCTCATATACAACTATTCACATGCATCCTGAAGCCCCAGCATTTCATTTCACTGTATATACACTTAACATTTACAGGATGTACATTGCAGTCTTGTTATTTTGCCTCCACTACATAAAAATTTCAAGGGAAATATTGTTTTCAATTCATGCTTTGGCTCGAACAATAGAAGAAAACAACAGCCATCAGCAATACACAAGAGCTTTGCACATACAAACCCATGCAGGCACAATGAATTGTTCACAGAAAATGAAATAGAAAAATTATCATTTGTGTCATGTTTGGAAGAAAAATAAAATAAAGACAATACAAGGTTTTCTGATCCCTGCTATCTGTTAAAGCAACACGTCCTGTTCTGCTGGTTACATGAAGCTATGTGAGGTTTAATGACCTCACCATGGATTAGTTTGGACTATTAAATACCTCAAGATCCACAAAGAAGTATCTGCTGTTGCTATGGGTAAAAGCTTCAAATTAACTCAGATGTTAATTAAGGGCAGCGCCGTCCGGATCAGAATGACAGTCATTTGAGCAAAATTATTCAATATTTTCAAGTCTCTTGTTCCTCCCAGACGCCATCATAAGCCCTTTTAGGCACTTCACAGATCACAGCTCCTCACCAGGAAGCAGCCACACAAATATGCAACAAACTGTGAGCGAGGAGGCGAGACGAATATGTCTGAGATATACGCTCTGTGGCGGGGCCTGTAATTACCACAGCCAGGGGCCAGCTCCACTTGCACTCTTGTGTTCAGTGGGCTGGCCTTGACACCTTCACAAGGGCCCTCAGAAACCACAACAGCAAACGACAATGTCAGCACTGCCCCCTCCCCGACACGCTGCGCCCCGACGGCGGATGATAACCTCCTTCATGGGGCAGTATAAGCTGATAATTAGGTGCTTAGCTGTGGTCATACAGAAGTACGGATCTGATATGCAGGCCTGTCGAGTCACTGGGGAGGAGTTAAAAGACTGTAGAGCAAGGGTAAAGAATTACAAGGGCTGGAAATTTGTGCTGCATATTAATAGTGGCCGATGCAGAGGCCAGTGGCCACAGCTCACACGGCCATCTGGGCTGAGCTACACACCAACTGGGACTCTGCGGAGGTTAAGCCGAGCCTCTATGATATGGATGCACCTTTATGGCACATGTGCAGGCATGCGCAGAAGCTTATGTGCCCGTCTTCGGAGCATTAAGCAAGAAATGAAAGTTTATGATATGTAATATCCATTATGACACTTAAGCCGCTGTTCAGATAATGTTTTAAAGCTCTCTGTCCATCACACAGGCTGGACCGCTGAGGCCTGTTTGACAGCCCAGATCTCATCCTCATTAAACATTCACGCTCTCAAACAGCTGCCAGGATTTTACAAGGGGCAGCATCCAGGCTGGGTCACAGAGCAAACACCACAGTTTGTTCTTCATTTAGCACCACTTGGCATCTGGCCTTTTTAAAACCAGATAGACTCGTGTAACAAAGCTGGAGAACAGCTCAAAAACAGCAGGAGATAAACCTTAAAGTGATCTTAAGTCAGGACACATTCCCTCCACATAACCTTTGGTTCCAGGTCGAGTGTGTGCAGTAATGTGTTTGTAAGTGACTGTACTGTGTAGCTCCAGAGGACAGCTCTTACTGCCAATAGCTGTTTAATATCTGTGAATTTAAATAGTGCTCTGCCAGAATTCAAATCCCAATGTTTCCACGGTGCAATAAAAAAAGTGAAGCATGAAGGCTTTACAATAATTTATCAGAGCTGATCTGGTGTGTGTTTGTGTGTGTCTGAAGACACGGTGTCCTTCTCAAGGTGAGGCAGTGGGCATGATGCCAGCAGCCGGCCCTCTGCAGGTAGCACCAGGAAAAATGTCCGCTTCTGAAAAATCCATATGTCTTCCATTGCTCATGTTGTCCATGTCAGCGGGCAGCATGCAGAGAGTGACCTCCCATTTAACATCCGCTGTCCTGAAGGAGCTCCAGCACGACTCCACACCTTATCCAGATTAATAATTATATCAAGCAAATGACTGGGAGACTCTAGAAGTACAGTTAAAGAAGGTTTTTGTTACTGTGGTGATAATCGATGTGATTCACCGTCTAGCTGACCAGGTTGGTGGATTATTACAAACTGTCTGAGAACAATAACTAAACATTATTCTTACACACTGTATTACCAAAATGCTGCCTATGTTGATTCAAAGTTGTTGTTTTTTTCTGTTATCTCTGTTAAATTCAACTCACTCGTGTTTCTTGTTATTTACTGTATTATAATTTTGCTCTACTTCACAAAAGACATTTCTGAGTTCGCTCTCCTTCTAGCCATCTAGCTATGTTTCCATAAATGTGCTGTGACTTTATATTACAGTAAAAAATGAGCCCACAGTGACAGAAACTATGACTGGAGCAAAAAAGCACTTAGAAGCTGCCTGATGTACAGAGGGTTCATTAGGATATTGATTCTGGAAAAATACGCTGGTGGTGTTTTTTTTTTTATGTTAAATGTATTTAAATTTTTTGGGAACCCAAACAAAATCCTATCTTCATACACTGTACAGTTATGGTGGTATTTATTAGTTTTAATAGTTTAACTCCAACAAAATCAGAAATCGTCTTCATGGCCAAACACCTCGTTAGAAATACGTTTGGGGGTTCTGACTTCTGAGAGCATCAACATCAGACCTCTCTGGTATGGAAGCTGCTCACTGTGTCTGTAGCAGTGTGTACCTGGACAACATCCACATCCTGCTCAGTAAACACATGGACAGGTTGTCCCCTGTCCTCCAGTCAGAGCTGAGCAGCACCACAGACGCCCCAGGAACCAAGGAAATCAGAGCAGCCGTGAGCACATGGCTTCCCTCAGAGACCAGAGCATGAAAACGGGTTAGAAAGGACCCTCGAAGCCCTGCAGAGCACTCACTGGCAATAACAACCAGCAGCCCTCTGCTGCAGTAGAGTGTGTCTACAAGTGTGCATGGTGGGACTGGATGTCTACAAGTGTGCATGGAGGGACTGGACAGAGAGCTGCAAGTGCTGAACCGCCGAGGAAATGAGCCAATGAGGCTAAATGGGAATTGGGGAGCTGTCGATCTGGCGTTGATCCTGGCTCCGACAAAACTAAGCCCAAGGCCCCCCATCACTTCCACCACTCCTGGGCCCTCTCCATCACCACATGGAGGCACATTACTGATCTTTAAGGTTTCCATTGAGGGCAGTGCAGTCCCTGTTCCCTTGTTTCCTTCTTCTCTTCCACAGCTTTCATCTCCCTGATCAACCAGGCTCTCGTTCCGCCTCAGTCTCTCTCATCTCTGAGTGACTGTGAACTCACTTGTAGAAACAAACTCAAGACAGTTAGCACGTGGTGTGTGTGTGTGTGTGTGTGTGTGTGTGTCTCCACTCCATGAACAGAGGCCTATACTTGTGTTTGTAAGTGGACACAAGACACAGCTGAGAAAAAACAAGAGTACTTGGAGAAGAATAGCTTTTGATTATGTTGGAGGGTAATGAAAACGAGCATTAGCACCAAGTGTCTGGTGGGCTAATCAGCCCAAAGCCTCCTTCCCGCCTCCAGCACTGATTCCTCTGAAGTCATTGACCGCTTTCTTGGCTTCATTCAAAAGCAAATGGGATGGAAATAAGGAGTGGTTTTGTAAAGCTGGAGTCTGTACTAATAAGCATGAGAGGAGAACAAGGAAGTGTTTGCTTATCAGGCTTTCTTCACATCTGACTCTGCACCAGTGGAAATTCTTTGTACTTCCAGTTTGTGGAAAAGAAGCAGCAACATAATGCACAGAGCGAGATAAACATGAGCCCCGGGGCTGTTCTTTATATATTAGGGATAAATATTCTTTCTCATATCAGCACAATCTGTCTTTTGTAAATTGTTTTCCGAAACAATCATTAGTTGTATTTGTGCTCCCTGGGCTCCTATTAAATGACATGAAATGGCAAATTTAATGAGTACAATAGAGAGAGAGGGAGGGAGAGAATTCAAGCAGTCGTACTTCTTGCAAATATAAATGCACATAAATGATTTTCAGTTGGCAAACCATCTCGTGTTATTCCAGACATTATTAAGAATGTCCCATTGGGTCCAGAGCAAAAGAGCATTACTCCACAATCATTAACTTGATTTCTTCTCATCATATTTGTGATTGTTTCGATATATATATATCTGTTCGCTTGATCCCATTAAAGACAAAATGCTCATCATGGTTTTAATGATAACACAGCTGTGTCACATTTATCCCAGCAGCCATTTAGCCAGAGCAGGATTCACATTTTTTCTAACCATATCTCATTTCAGGATGAAATGTCCTGTGATGAGATTTGCAGACTGCGGCTCTCTGCTCGACAAATACAAAATGAAGAAAGCAGTTGTTTTGACTGGGAAGTGTGTGGGGAATTGCCATTTAGTTTTCTAGCAGAGTCGTGTAATTGATACAGAGCCTGTCACCCCCTGTGGACTGGAGCTACACCCAGAATTGAGTCCGACCAGTTGCTGGTAGCAAAGCATCAGAAGCTAAATCACAAGAACTTTCAATAGAGGAAGGATGGCTTTGAGGCAGTTTAGAAATTGGGCAATTATGGTATAGACTGTCCATTAGAGGGTATCATTTCCCAATTTTTATAATATCCCACTACAAATTGAGTTCAACAAAAATAAAGGAATGATATAAAAATGCTTCCATGTGATCTTATTAGATTTGTCTGACCTCAGATATCTCTAATGGTACCAGCCTCAAGAATCCCCATGAACAAAGTGTGCTGGAGGTCTGAGCAGGGATATGTAGACACCTCCTCAAAGCAACAAGAAAAGTGTTTCATAGATTGTCTGATAGCATTACTTAAATGAAGCAGACACAAACTGACACCAAAACACAGAATGTAAATGCAAATTCCAGCTGCATGAATAAATCCTGAGTGTGCTCCTCCCTGGTTCATTACCAGCCTGTTGTATCCCTTGATAGTGGAGCCCCTCACCCTCTTTGTCTCCCACTGGTCTCCGTTCATGTCTCCTGAGGCAGGCCAGTATGCGGGTCCTCTACACCCCCATCATTGCCAGCAGGGACCAGCGGTCGCCCTTGTGAGATGGGCTTCACGGTTGTAAGAACACCCTGTGGCCTCCTACCACCTCTATCTAAGCGACACACTCCCAGCAGCCGGCCTGGGGGCTGACAGATCCGACACAGCATGCATGTGGAAACCAGTACGACATCCGCTGGCCAGGCACTGGGAATCTGAACCTCATCATGGAGCAGCAGCTTCACCTCCAGGTTCTACTCGCTTTCTTTAAAGTGTACCAAGGTGAGATTATTCCTTCATCTTTATTCATTTTCATTTATGGATATAAATGTATGTATTCATGAGTTTTTCATTACAGCGTTAAAATCAACATTATGAACTGTGTGTCTGGATAAACAGGCTGAACTGGTTCATTCAAAGTGAAGTGAATACATTCATACTAAAGCTTCTTTCTCCTGCTCTTTATTAAAACAAGGTCAAGTGAAGTTAGTAATAATTATTGATTAACTGAAATGAAACACGTTATCATGATAACTTGTTTTTTAGCACCCAGCACTTGTGTAAAGCACATTTTTGCAAATAATTTTCTTAGAAATGTTCCTCCTTATTGTTCTAATGCTGTAAGCTGCTGATTTTAAACGGTTCCTACATTGTTCTAGTACACACACAATAAAACAAGTTGGTGCATCAGAGGGTTTTATATCCTGATTTTTGTGTCTGAGTACAGGTCAAGCTCCAAAAACACTAGATACTGCAATTCCCATAGTGCAACACAATAATTGGGCATGTTGACTATTACATCATCTGGGGTGATTTGGACAAAGCTCTCTCTGGGGCCAAAGAAGATCATATAAAGTGTTCTCACAGGCTGAAAGCACATGACAAGAACATCTTCATCCATATGTCTTCCACATATATTCACAACATATAACAAGTCTTTGTTCTAATAAGCTGTTATATTGTTGTAGCAGCTCTATGTGCTGCTTCCCTCCATGTTTCTCTGCTGTATTCTACTCAGGACTCAAACTATTCTCCCCTGAGGATCATTAGGACTTGGAGCCCAAACCCTTGCTTTGTCAGGCAGAAACCCAGCATCATGTGATGATCTGAGAGCACAGTGGGCGCCGACTCTGAAGCAGCAGCGCTGTACTTCTGCTCAGTGCTTTGGAGAATAAAAGCATGCAGCAGATACTTTGAGGCAGAAAAAAGAAAGGAGGATGAGATAAGATCAAATGAAACATTCATGATCGCCCTGAGGAAATTGAACTGTTGCAGCAACAAAATACCAAAGGAATAATTTAAAAAATAAAAAAAATTAATGACACACACACATATATATATATATATATATATATATATGTGTGTATATATGCAATCCTCTTTAAGAGCAGCATCAGTCCTGTCCTCCATTGTCTCATCTGTGCCCGATTCCAGCATCCTTGTACAAAAATCTTAACTTAAAGTATAGATTTATATAATATAGATTTGTTTTGATTTTTCTTTTTAATTGCAGAATGGTGTAAAGGTGTTTTAAGGTTGTTTTTTAAGCTTTCAGATTTTCCTGCAGTCCTCTGCCAAGGCTGCAGGTACAAACATCCAGCCGTCCAATCACAACACTGGGAAATAACCTGTTTGTAGCCTGAGGGCCACAGAAAGTCTGTAAAGCGCTCACTGCTCTTCATAAAGTGTAATTGCTGTGAGTGCAGGAATCACTGAAAAGAACCAAGATGAACATTTTCATCAGCTTCTTGCTTTTCATTTGCATTGTTAGGTTGGGGGTGGCTGAGCTTGTCCCCTCCATTCCCAAAGAAAATTAAGCCTTTAAACCTGCCAATTATGTTGATTAATGTTTTACTCAACAAACTCGACATGAAGCAGGAAAAAATGCTCATCACAATTTCCCAGAACCCATGGAAACATCCTGACATCCCTCGCTCTATGACCGAAGATATTAAGTCTAAAATTATATAAAACAGACAATAGCAGCAAAAGCTTGTTTTGGAGAAGCTGAAACCAGAGAACAGAAATGTCTTTATGTGTCAAAATGAATTAACTGGTTGTCAAAGTAGCTGACAGTTAATTATTGTGTAATTGCTTAATTAAACTGGCCACAGCAGCTCTTAGACATCTTAGACTCTTACATCTACACAAACGGACAGTGTTGTAGGTATATCTGATCTACATAGGACAAGGCTGTTTGGCATTTGTATGAAAAGTGTTGAACTGTGTCTCCTTTTTGCCTGATTTAATCTAAGTGACATGCCCTCCGCCTTGAACTCCACCTAGTGGAGCACTTTTTGTTTGGCTTCACCCACAGACTGTTTAAAAGATGGACGTAGCAACCGGCCCTGAAACATGAAGCCAACCTGAAGTGTCAGTACCTGCAGCATCACTACGTCCACTAGCTGCTGGCTCCACAAAGCCCTGGCTCCCATAGACTGGAACTGGAAAAGAAGTGATCACAGATCACCAAATACTGCATTCCTACAGCTCAGGATTGTTTTCTTATTAGTTTTCATGGTCAGATCCAGAGATCAGGTGGCCAATCTGAAAATAAATCAATACTGAATTTTTAATAAATCGTCAACATGTTGCGGGTCAAGGGGCGTGGCTGGCTTGATTGACAGTCGGCAGCGACCATACAGACGAAGCGAGCAGAAGGCGGTAAATGTGGGCGGGCAGAGAGGGTCCGCCTCTCAATCCGTCTGACCAATCGCTGCTCCTATGGCTCCGCCCCCCTCCCACGATTGTTGTGTCACTGGCTCCAAAAAGTTCATGACTGCTGAGGCGCTGACTTCATCACAATCTGATTTACAAACACATGCACTGTACACAGTAACATGTTTGACTGGCAGCAGTTTACAGGTTATGTTTCATATCTGTATTCTTTACTCATACAAGCTGTAGCCCACAACACGCATGTTTGTTTTCCGCTGACCGCACGTCACTGCTACATGCAGTCAGCTGGTGATGCAGAAAAAGCATGAATGCATTTGTACTTGGTCATAATTTGCTGCCAAGTCCACTTTACACTGCTGCTAACAGAACACAGATTAGAACATGGATTGTTTTACTGGTACTTATTACAGATTCCATCAATAACATTAATTTCAAATGGATTTGGTCAAAATTAAAGTGATATCTATCATCTTTGGACAGTGTCAGACCTAAATACACTTTTTTAAAATCTTGTTTAAACCTATGAAGTACTTTTACACCTCTAATGTGCAGCGGTCAGGTAGAAATAATTACCTGCATTGAAAGTTACTGAGTGGTTAAAACAAACATTTTAACTTACAAAATGTACACGACTTTCTATCAGCACTGCTTTCTCGCATCATTTGCAGTAGCAGCACTTTTTTATCATAATAAATATTTATGTTCTTCTCAGCTCTCCTTCCTAACAACCTGTTCCTCTGGACTGAAAAAGGCTAATTTTGTGTGGAAGAAAACACCCTCTTTGGTGTGAATGCACAAAAAGAAAGCTGATAAGTGCCATTGTGATACCCATCATCTCTGAATGAGCTTTCAGGTTTTGTCAGGCCAGCGAACATAAAGACAGCGTAGCGATGTCAACCCTGTTCTGTGGTGCAGCCTTCAGTAGGAGGTGATGCAGCATTCACACAACACACAAGACAAAGCAGCACCGATGTTGTTTAACAGGGAAATTATCCATCAAATATCGGTGTAGCTTCATGGTTGTTAATGTGGGACAAGGTGGATGTCATGTACACAAGATGCCAATTTGTCATTTAAGATTATTATGTGACCCAAACTCAACACGGTTCAGGCTCATGTACAGGAAACTAACAACATCCACGTGTGTCAATAAATGATGATATGTGATGCAAAACACCTTCAAGGAGCAAGAGGACAAACAGAGGACTGCATTTATCATCTCTACTGATGATAAACACTCCCTCAGGTCATCCAACGCGCGCACACACACACACACACACACACACACACCTACACACACACACACACACAGCAGTGTGAACGTATGACAGACTGGGTAGGTGCTCAAAAGAGCTGCGACAGGAAGACTCAAGTGAGTTTAAGAGGCGAGAATGTCTGAAGTGAGAAACGAGATGCGGGAAGTGAAGAAAGACAGAAACACAGCTAAGCTTCATTCAAGTCATGTGGGAATATCTGTCGGAAAGACTCGATTGTTAAAAGCAACAACACACAAGTGTTTAAGGATGTTTGTAGTGCTCCACAGCCACTGAGTGAAGTGTTCTCCAACGCTGGGCTGCCCATTTTTTTAACATTTCACTTCTGATGTGACACATCTTAGTTCAAGTTCAGGTTTTAGAGCAGCGCAGTCACATAAAAAATAATCTTCTGAGAGCAGAATGGGTGGTAATATAGTGCAGCACATTGCTTATGCACATTTAAACACCTCATTCAGTGAGAAAAAATGAAAACACTTGACAGCCAGATTCCTCATGTCCTTGTTCCCAGGCAGCTTTATGGCCACACAGATGTTCACATGTGGATCTTATTTCAAGGAAACTGTGATAATACTGTTACACACATGTTGTCAGATGTGAAATTCAAATTGTTAATATAGATCTAAGTCGTACTCAAATTAGTCATTTCATTTAATGAGTCAAACTGAAGAACATGTAATAAGTCACTTGGGGAATCGTTCAACACTAACTCCATGTTGACTGAGTCTCTGTGCATTTTCTATGAGTTACTGAAAGATTCTGACTGAACTGTTTGGTCGGGCAAAGCAAAAGGTCTTATTATACGTACACTGAACATTTTAGTTGAACTTCTTTGTGAAAATGAGCTGAGGGAACAAAAACTAAAAATCCCTTTTCACAGTGTGGTTGGTCCACTAATGAAATAAAGATCAGGGAAAAAAGTCACATGACAGCAAAAATGCTGAAAATTCTTTGGTTCCAGACCCTCAAATGTCAGGATTTTTGTGCTTTATTTGTCTTCTAGGATAGTAAACTAAATGTCAGACAACATAAGTCATAGTAGTCTTCAGCTTGAGGAAAATATTTCCACCATTTCTCTGACATTTAACTGGCAAAACAATTACTGGAGCAAATAATAAGCACGAGGAAAATGACAAAAAGGAACATTTCTGAGCAGAAAACTCGACATCTTCAATTTGTGACAGGTGATCATTTAGATGTTTTGACAGCATACTGTTCAACTTAACTGTTATTATTTCCAATATAAATTTCCAATATAAATTGTTCATATATCTTAAATTTGTTTACAGAGAAAAGGTTAGATTCAAAGTTTTTAACTTCCAAAATGGGTAAAAAGAGGCTTGCTGTAAGACATGCTGCTATTCTCTGCTCTCTTTGTAGATGTAATCCTTTGTCAGGGTATTGTGTTGTTAAAAATTCAGAATTGTGATTTTTTTTTTTATTTCTAACAGATTAACTGGAACACACTGTCTGTAGGCCTCGTTACATTTATACACTGGATTCAGTGTGTATGAGATGAATGGAAAAGCAGACAAACTACACTTCCCTACAGTCATCCCTACGCTGGCAGATAGTTTAATTAGTAAAACATTTTAAATATATCGGTCCCTATATTTCCATCTGGTGACATCAAACAGAAAGTTGAGCAGCATTTAAAAGTAATTTGCCCAAGCTAAGAGCTAAACCAGAGTGTTTACTAGTGACAGGCTGTTTTTTACAGCGTCCTCTAAATGCAGCATCAGACTCGATGTTCATTTGTCAAAAAGCAGATTTGCTTTGTATTTTCCCAGGAGCCCGCACTGCCCCTCGTAGACGAAAAGCTTCCTCGCTGACTCCTTATCATCACTGCAGCATTCTTCCAAGTCACAAGTGGTAATTAGTCATACGTGAAGTGCAGGAGGGAAAAAACAACAGCAGCCGCGCAAGGATGCAGGTGTTTGCTTCACAGGGCTATTAGCATTTGCATTGCCGTCATTTATGCTGTGATTCTCTGCGGCAAACGCCACAACTCATCATGTGAGGGAATGGAAGGATGGAGGAGGTGGAGCGGCCTCCGGTGATTCAGACCCCCCTGTGCCTCCAAAATGTCTCTAATTATCTCCATTTACCCCCCACAACCCTCTGCCCGCCCAGCACAACCTTCCTTTCCTTGTACCCCCTACAGTGCAAGAATTATCCAAACCCCACCATTTCACATCCACGCTGCAAAACGCTACGTCTAGACGACATCCACCCACTCCCTTCCTCTCCCAGGTTTCGTCACCCCACAGCTCATCAGAACGGAAATGAGAGCTGAAAAAACAGGAAAAGAGAGAAGTGAGGACGAGTGTCTGAGATGTCGGGAAGAGTGATGAAACCTAAGATGTTTTTCATGCAACGACGTGTCACATCTTTGTGTACAAAAGGTAATTTACTCTGAATGGAGCAGCGGGCGCTGAGATTTAGGGGGTATGCAATTTCAGCAGGTAGGGCCGCGAGGGGAGGCAATGGGGCTTTTGATGTACTCTGCTCTGACGTTTATGGAGAGCAATTTGAAAAAGCATGCATTTATTCAAACACAGAGACAGATGGAATCACACACAAACACTCACACAGCAGCAGCGAGGCAAAGGTATGAGAAGCCTGTCTGCCAGCACATATGTGCATCCACCTAAACTTCCATTAGAAAGAAAGTGTGAGAATACAGGAGCAGCTAATATGCATGCTGACATATAAATACGAGCAGTAATCCACAGCTTATGTGCATGACTGTGTCTTTGCAGCAGAGGAAATGATAGAACAGAGCCTTGCAGCCTGAAATGGCAAGAGGATATTCAAACTGTGCAACTATTGATCTGATGATACTTCCAAAAGGCTCCTAAATGAAGCAAACAATCCATCGCTCTAGTTATTGTGTCATTTCATTTCCAAAACAGAAACAGTAAAAGCCTCTGTCCAAACATTTATGAAGCTCAATAAAATGTGTGTGAGCCAAATCAAGGTGGGCTTAGATTGCTCACAGCGGGTTCATTAAAGCAACAATGGTGTGCTGTAAAAACCTCGGCTTCTGGCTGCCTGTTCCTGGGATAAAACCCACAGTTGCAGAGGAAGTGGTGCATCTGAGCTCATGTTTAGAATAAATAGAACAGTAAGTACCCTAGAAAGAAATAAGGCACACAGAAATGTAAAGATCATTCTTAGTCTGGGAAACATATGAAAATCTGCCAACTACATCGTCACCAAACCATTTCTTCACCAGTATGTTTGTAAAGGTTTGTAATAGCATGCTTTAAAAAGTTCAGCTCCTGTGGGAAACCCTGAAAAATATATATTGGAAAATTATATTGGAAATAATAACAGTGAAGTTGAACAGTATGCTGTCAAAACATCTAAATTATCACCTGTCACAAATTGAAGATGTCACGTTTTCTGCTCAGAAATGTTCCTTTTTGTCATTTTCCACGTGCTTATTATTTGCTCCAGTAATTGTTTTGCCACTTAAATGTCAAAGAAATGGTGAAAATGCAATGTCTCAGTGGGTAGCACCGTGGCCTCACAGCTAGAAGGTCGCCGGTTGGCGTCCCGGTGAGGACACCCGGGATCTTCCTGCGTGGAGTCTCCATGTTCTCCCCGTGCAGCGTGGGTTCTCTCCGGGTTCTCCGGCTTCCTCCCACAGTCCAGAAACATGCTGAGGTTAATTGGTGATTGTAAATTGTCCGTAGGTGTGAATGTGAGTGTGCTTGGTTGTCTGTCTCTAAGTGTAGCCCTGTGATAGACTGGTTACCTGTCCAGGTGAACCTGCCTTCACCCTCAGTCAGCCATGTTGACCGTTATCAGCCCAATAAATGGCCATTATCATCATATATATTGGTCCAGTAGGGAGGAGGCTCAGTAGACGGCTATCAGCGCATTCATGCTGCAATTAATGATGCTGAAGTTGCTATTTAGCATTCATGAAGAGGAATTAAAGTCTACACGTGAAGGTTGAAGGATTTGTGCTGCTGCAACTCAGCAGGTTTAGTTCAACTCCCTTCATGGATCATAATTACAGTTATACTTTTTTTTGTCTTATTTTCATTTTCACTGTGTTTACTTGTGTTTAAAGTTCGTATTTTGTTAAATTTAGGCATCAAAACTGCTTGGTTAGGTTCAGAACAGGATCATGGTTGGGTTTAAATATACCAACGTTGTATAGCACGGTACAAAGCTTCACTCTGTAGGTTTCCATGGTGATGACTCCACCACGTATTTACATAAACACTGCAAGAGGTCGCCAATATTATCAGAGTCACTTTCTGTTTATCAGTGAGAACAGATGGAAACTCACCTACTGGTTCTACTGGTTCTACTGGAAGGAGGAGAAGGCCAGTTCGTCAGGATGCTTGGAACAACTTCTGACAAGAACCTTCAAAAACTGTCCCAAGGAGAACCTGGTTTGTTTTATAGGTGAATACACCACATTCTGAATGTTTCTCTTCACTACAGTTTGATTGAAGTTAACCAATAAAAACTAATCAACTACATCTATTGTCAGGGAACTGAAGGGTTGATTCAGTTTTCTTTGTGGCTGTTTTCTAGTCATCAAAATCATAATTTAAACCACATCAGAGTTTGACGAACCTGTTGGTTTGTTCAAACTTTCTTTTCTTGTGTCTTTCCTTTTAAAACTTCCTTTCAGCTCAAAATCTTGGATGAAATACAATTTGTAGTGAACTGTAATTTTCCTTTCAATTACCACCTACAGAAACTCTAAAAAGGAAAATCTCAGAAAGAAGAATAAATTATGGCGTGACTGACAGCTGATCTCTGTGAATCGCTTCAGAAACAACATATTGGAGACAAAAAATAAAATCTTCCACATCGTTGCTGTACAGGATTCACTGTACATCTTCATGAAGACGACCACACAGTGCATGTGTGTGCAAAGGGAAGGAAGCTTTTCAGAAATGAGCCTGTGACTGAAAATCACCAGTCCAATTATGAAAGCCTGCATGCTTTGTACCCACAAACAATAAAAGAGGCCCGGCCATGAAAAGCGGTTTAACTCAAGCGTTTGTCGCAGCCAGACAGGTTGACATTAGCAGATGGAGACAGAGTCCCAGGCAGCTGAAGATCTGAAAAACAAATGACAGCTAGAGTCTTCATTTTGGTGTGACGTTGCATCTCCTTCCAACACAGCCATCTGTGCTTTGCTTAAAATCTAGACTTCCCTGCGCAGTTTAGTTTAGAGACCCTCTCGTTGGTTTTCATTTAAAAAATAAAAACTAAAAGCCAAGCACCCGGACAGCCTAACGCGACACTTGGTTTGCTCGAGCAAACAAGACAGCCTCTGTCTGTGGAATAGCTGTCAAATCGTCTGATGGAGTCGAGGGAGAGTAAACTCCAATCTTTCCCCTATCTCACATTTGAGGCCATTAGCTGGCACCTACAAAATCAGCAGCGGTTTCTCTCAAATCCCTGCGGTTCATAAAATATTCACCTGTTACTGTCGGCAAGGTGGCCGGGCACTGTGAGGTTACATAAGGGCAGGACAGAGACGCCCCCCGAGGCCCTGCCGGTGCACAAAGTCACACGGCCTCAATTAATCTCTGTCAGTGCTTGGACAATGTGACCTATACCTGTCCCTCCTCATGATGGGGTTTAATGGGAGTAGGTGGCTTTGACTTGGCCACCATCATCCACTCAATTTATGGATATCCTATAGGAGCTGCTGTGCTGAGCCTGGAGGTGGGGGAGTTATTGATTTAGCTTTCTGAAATACAAGCATTAAATCAGCCATTCACAGAGTTAGTTTAAAAGTCTATTACTCTCCTGCTTTTGTGTGTAGTCTCCGCCAAGGATGAGGAGGAGAGATGAAATAATGTTTGAAATAATTTAATAACCCGGCATCTCTTCTTCTCTTCATCTCTGTGTGTCTCAAAGCAGTCATACACCCTCTGAGAAACATTAGCCGGAGCTGCCGTGCAGCACCAGCAACCCGCCGTCATTAAAGGGGCCCACTAAGCAGCCGCAAGAACACAAATAAATAAGATCAAGGAATGAGGTCAATGAATTAAGTGAAGCCCCTGTCATGCCTGCATTGTCTAATGCTGTCTGAAGACATTCAGCTCAGGCCACGGTTGAATTAAAGCACTGGTCTACCTCTGCACACAATAACACCCACACAGACCGTACAGTGCACGGTGGTGATAGTGATGTAATTAATGTTTTCTTCCTATGTGTGGAAGGCATACTATATGTGTTATCTAATACAAACAACACAAGGGCCCTGGGACCCCACTGGAAACTCTGTGAAGGACAAACAGAGGACATGTTACTCTGTAATGATGTATCCCAGTGCTGGGCACACGACCACGGCCTTTCTTACAATGGAGATAAAACACGCCATAGAATTAAATCATGTTTGTCACTTGAAGAGTGCTTTGCACACCATCACATCCCACTAATGGCCAGCCTGTGGAAAAGGCCACGAGGCAGGGAGCATAACTATGGCAAAAAAAAAAAAACATTAAAAACTGGAAGCAACATGCACTGCATCATTATCTCTGAGTCTGGCTCTCTCCTGCTGCCTTGCTCGAGGTTGTGCCCACTGTGCACGGTTGCACAGTTGGTGCTGTGCCACCCCGCAGAGGGCAAGCCTCATGACCGGGCCGTGCTGGATAACACTTCACCTCACGTTAGCATCACAGTTAGACTCGAGCAAGAGGCTGAGATGCGCAAGGCCATCATCGATGCATCGCCCTGAAATAATGTTCAAGCATGTGGGTCTTTTCATGCTTATGCATGTGCTTGTTTGCAAGTGCTTTGTGCATCTAGGAAAGACAGGGAAGGGGAGAGTGAGCAAGAGATGCAGTTTTTATAAACAGACAGTGGATTCTCTGTGTGTTTTCTAATCCACTTATGTTTGCACCCTCAGGCTATCACAGTGAAGTTCCAGAAGGGAGCATTGCATTAGGCCAACCTGCCAGCTAATGCTTTATTCAGGCAAAAACCTCTGACATGCACACACACACACACAAAAATCACTCACTCTCAGGAGAGATGAAACACGTAAATACATCCGGACAAAGCAGGGTGCTCTAAATGGGATTACTCTCTTTGGTCGCCATCTTGAAATCCATAGGTCCCAGGATCAGGGTGTTTGAAGGGAAATGAATTTAGCTGCAGGCTACCCAGTAGTTCCTTCACCTCCAGTGAGGCTCTGTAGCCTCAGAGTAAATTAACTACCTGTTAACTGCTCCATCTGGCCACAGAGCCGGGGGATCCAAGGGGCTGGCCACTGTGCAACACCCCCCTGAAATGATTCATACATGCAACTAAGTCTGAAGGTAATTTATGACACTCCCTGATGCCGGTGACACCGGCCGTGCAGCCCATTTGAAGATGGACAGCATCTTTTCTGTCCTGATTAAAGGGAGAATAATTCATCACCAGCCCAGTGAACATGGGTGTCACCTTCGAGAGCATCTCAGTGTCCAGCAACCAGCAGAGTCTGTACCCTGCAGCGATGCCGCCAGACACATCTTTGTTTGTGCTTGAATGTAATTTAGACTGACAACACTTGCACTTACAGAAACACATGCCTTAGACAACGACTTGAGAGACGAGGAGTGCTTAGTCAGTGCTTAGTAACTGAATTAGCTGCAGCGGTGTAGAAAGCTGGATGTGCCCGGGTGCACAGGTCAGAGGTGGACCAAGAGGAATGCAGCTTCCTAAATTATACAGCTACAGTCACATTAGTATGGAAATAATATCTTTTATAAGCAGTCAGACGTCTGAGAACCCACGGGGTCCATCTGGAGGTCAAAAGGTCTTCAAGCATGAGTGTCTAGGAAATGATCACAGTCATTTGCCCCAGGTGAGCACTATCGGATGCACCTGTCACTGCTGAATACAAGTGAGGCAGAGGACACATAAAGCTAAGAGGAGCTCAGTCTGGTGATAGGGATATAAAGCTTTCTCCAGCCCTCGGGCTAGATTCTCTAGTACGGCTAAAGTGGATTTCTGAGGAGAATTAGGGCCTCTTAATCTCTTTTGTCACTGTTCTGCAGAACTCAGCCAGGAGACAATGACTATTTCAGAAAGAAAAGGGACTGATTTTCCACAGTAAATTCAATAATGGTACTCTACGGTTTAATTATTTTGGACCCTAAATAACAGAAAAATGAGCCAGTGTCAAAGCTGGCAGAGGCTCATTGAGCATGAGCACAGAGGGAAGCAGTGCATGCCTATAAAGCACAAGTGTGAATATTAGCAGGCAGCTCTGTCTCTGATTTTTTTCAGTGTCGCATTTATCGAACATGCAGAATTCTTTCTGCAGCAAAATGAGTCGGTAAAGTCGCTGCACTAAATCTGATCACGCACACTTTTCTCACTATCCCAAAGTCCAACTATATGAGAATACTCTACATTTGTGAGCATCTCCACTGGATCTTAGCAGAGTCTTTTGCAGATGTTGTGTTTCAGCAGTGATTAGCATGTAGCACTAGGCGGGCGTCTTGGAGACGTACCAAGCTGTAGTCCATAGGGAATGAATGGATGCGATCTTCAGTAATCCCGGATCATCCAGGCCCTGATTGAGGTAAGAGCCAGCCGTGTCTCTGTGCATCGCCCATTCTGTTTAGCTACCCAGACACATTAATGCCAGTCATGCATGGGAAACAATCAGGGCCCGTGGACATAATCCTCACCCGAAGCTGTGTAAATAACTCTGCACGGCTCAGAGGGGGGTTACGACGGCAAAGTCACATACCGAATGCGACGGATACAGTTTTGGCATTCATGAATCCTTGTGTTGGGCTTTGCAGCAAAAAGCTTTTGGAAATCACTCAATGTGCATCAGCAAGAAAGCCTTTGAAATTATCCAATTATAATGCCAGCAGCTTTGTGTGTACTGTATTTACGGGCGTGTGTGTGTGTGTGTGTGTGTGTGTGTGGGTACATATTGCTTGGGTGTCTACATGTTTAAGGGTGTCTGTACTTTTTCCCATTCTGTCAGCACTCTGGTTTGACAGAGAGCTGTAAGTGAAAGGACAGGGCAATATTACTGGCTGTTTGTTTGGCGCGTTTCCTCCTGTCGCTCTGTCACTCCGGCTCAGCATCAGAGCCTCTGACTGAGATGCTCTGACGGCTCCTCTGTCACATCGGCAGCGCAGTGGGAAGGCTGACTGATGGCCAGGACAGGCGAGAGGTGTGGGCTGGTGGGTGGATAGCAGCAAAGCACCAAAAAACCTGTGTTTGTCTTTGTGTGCATTAGAAAGCACAGGGAAGAAGGAAAAGTTGAGTCTGTGGGGAAGTGCAGCGATTGTGAATGTGCATGCATGGAAGGGAGGAAGACAGAGATGCCTTTAGCTATTCCTGTTTGTCTGCTTCTGTGGCTTAGTTCTGAGACTTCATGCTGTTTAGATCATGCTGGAGTTTCAGCTAGTTTTTCCAAAAGAAAAAGAAAAAGTCTGCTCCTCTCTGATATGGCCTAGGTTTTAGTGGGGGGTGGTCATCCAAGCCTAACACAGCTGAACAATTAGCAACAACACACTTCTAATGAGCAGCTGATCCTTGAGGAAAGCCGGCGGCAGAAGGCTTTGCGTGGGATACCGCACAGCAACCAGCCAGTTTGGCTTCATGTGTTATTCATATAGACAAGGCACTGGCACTGCAGGACTGCCAACTTTGTGTCTGTGAAAAAGAATATGTTGCACACACAGAACTTGTGAAGCACATCGTATACATTAGGCTTTGAACCCCATTAAGTGCTCCTACTTTTCTAAAACTCTGTTGGCAGAAAGTAAAACCTGAGGCAGGGCTGATGGAAGCTGTATATAGCGCTGAAACCGTAAGGTCACTGACTGACTAACTGTGGCTGAGATCAAATTAAAATATGAGGTTAAGAGCTAATATGTCAGCATGCAAAACACTTTGATAAATACTGTAATAAAATGCTGCTTTGTCTCTGTCGTTCTCTGGCTTGAGAACAAGGCGTTTTCACTTTCATCGCTGAAGCTCCATCAGAGCACCATCCATCAGTGGACTGAAAATGCCAGTAGCTGGAGAAGAGGAGGGAGGGTGGAGGCTGGATTGTTCCCCAGCACAGAGAGAGAGAGTTCTGAAAGATGGAAAGCTCAGTACCTGGATGACTCACTGATGACTCACTGTTATTAATTAAAAATGCTTTCAATTATTTAAAGTTCTTATGATCCTCTGATGGCATCATTTCTTGATCAGACGTCACCTGATTTAAGGGAAACGTTAGTAATTGAGATAAATGCACAACGTTTGGTTCATCCACCTCAGAAAACAATACGTCACAGCAGCTGATCAGGTGTAGTCGGTGTTACTCGTGTCTTTATGTAAATTATTACAACCATTTAGAACCAGAGTGAAAGACATTGCTGCTTTCCAGGCTGATGATTTGTATTTGTGTTTGCCTTACAAACATACATTTCACTACTTCACCCAGTTGCTTTAGTACTTTGAACTGTAGAGCTGCAGATGGTGTAAGACGTTCACATGACAGCTTTTAAACTTGACAATAATGACCTGCTATGCATGGTCAGGTTCACCCCATAGGGTGGCCCTGTTGGGCCCCTTATTGATCCTTACATTATTTGTGAATTCATTGATCTTTACACCATTTTTTAAACTAAACACCAACATTCTGTGGTAACAGCTGATCACGTTCGGACATTTGTTTCTTACATGATGTGACTTGAACCACCAAACGCTGATCTCAGTATAAACTAAAGTTAAGGTCCTGCAAGTCTTTTGTGAGTCCCTCTACAAGACCGGGGCCACAGCATGGAGAATGGTGGACATGACATGGTTAATTATTCTATTCATGTGGCACAAATTTCCAACAAATTAGCAGTTAATCAGATTATGTGGAGTGAAATGATATGGAATAAGCGTGGCACTTCAGGGGCCCATAGGGGGCTGGTCTGACAGGTTGGTAATTTATCCTCGTTGTTACGTGACCATCCATCCAAACTGAAGGTAAAATCTGTTTTTCTATGAATGTTTTTAATGGGCAGCATCCTTTCTACTGTTTAGGCTACATGGTACAAACACTGACAGGAAATAGATGTTTTATATCATGAATACTTTTAAATGTAGTGAAACTGCAGCTTGACTGCATGAAACAACATGTAAATAATGAGATTAAATGTGTGATAACAGGAAGTGCTTGTGACAGACGTGTCACTTCCTGTCACTGGTGTCTGTGCTGGATTTAACCCTTTTATTACTGCTTATTTACTTTATGTGTGTTCATCCAGAAACAGAAAAGCAAAGGCCAGTTTGAATTTTCTGTCTGAGTGCACTTGTCTATTCTTATTACGCTATAAAATATCCAGATTTTACGAGGCCACATTTGTTTCAACAAAGTGAGATGTTAGGTTTTAGTACTTGATAAACTGTTGATTTTTTTAGTTCACTTCTTAAGTCTGTGTATATAACAGCAGGAATTTGAGGCTGAAAGCAAATTACCAAATGAAAAATGCCATATTTTAATTTACTGTCCTTACACAATAAATAATTGTTTAAGGTTCCCTTAAATGTGCTGCGTGATTATACTTGTGAATTAGTTTATTAACTAAGAAATGTATGGAGCAGGATATTTTACAATTAAAAAATACATTTTGACCTTAGAATCATGCTCCTGTTTTACACCATATATTTTGCATCCATACATATTAATTTCTTGTACAGGCTGACATACAGGATACCAATATGAAATAAACTAACATCAACCAGGTCAATTTAACCATCAGGTTCTAGTTTATAATTCCCTCACTGGTCACATTTCCACCAATGTCAGAACCTTTTTTCCTTTTTGTGAAATAGGGTTTTGTGAGAGGAACACGAGGTGTAAATGTCATCTCAGGAACATGCAGCGCATACAGACAAACTGATACCGACATGTACACAGACATCCCCAGTCTCATCACAGAGGACAGGAGAGACGAAACCCTGAGGATAATGGGCAGAGAGCGCTGTGTGTCTGCTTTCATTCTGGCAGCAAGAGAAGAAATAAGAGTTAAGACACTAAGGAGACACATTCTTCAAGTAGACAGATCGCTTCTACAAATACATGCGGTCCCCTGTGGAGGGCCATGCTCCTCAGAGGAGACGCTTCTCTAAAGATATTCGCTCGGATTTACTAGAACATCAGAGGCAAGAGGAAGAGGGGAGCAATAACCACTCTCATAAACCTGTCTTTACTTTAGAGTATTGACTAGAATAAACTCACAGCGCCGCCACAGCAACAGGCAGCATTCAGTGATGCAGAGTCTTGGGATTTCTCTCAGCATGGGCAGCCTACTTAGTGATATAACACACTCCTCCAAACCCTTGAGAATGAGTATAATTAGAGCCTATTGTATATGAGTCATTGAGAAAGTGGGTAATTTATTTGCAAGAGGAATGATATGCCAACTACGGGTCATCTTTCCCTGCATCCTCCTTTAATAGAGGCGCTGATCATCGCTTTGTTAATGAAGCATCAATGATTGCCAGTGCATTTTTGATGATTTTTTCGGAGTTAGAAAAGCTGCTGTTAGGGACAAAACACCACCAATTTACTCATTTTCCACTCACCACTCAATAAAGTGAAGCCTATGATCTGTCAGGGCAGGGCTGTAATTACCATCCATTTCAACAAAAATCTAGAAACTTGGCAATCAGCAGCAGACACCATGGACCATTACAACCACAGCTTATATAGTGTTCTACTATAAAGTTTTCTGAATTTTCAATAATCACTCATTCATGGCTGAGGGTCTCTGCAATCAGATTTACTTGTGGCCACTGGCTGAAGCAATCAAGTCCATTCCACTGCGATCTGCACAGTCAGGTCTGTAGACCAGGAAATAACAAATGCAGCACAGGTGGTAGGAAATGTACAGGCAGGAAATCATGCAAAGTAAAATAGAGCAAAAACCTTGAAGTAGAACAAAGAGTTACAGTGAGTTCAGGTGATTTGGGAAAATGGGATACTGGGGTCTTAAACCCATGATAGGGAAGCATTTATGTAACACGCGTAATCACGGAACAACTCGCATTCAACCTGGCAGCTCATACACCTGTAAAATCCAACGGGACATGAACGCAGCATAAACCCAGCAGATATATTTTCAGCCTTGTTTGTGACGAGTCTGTGAGTGATGACCGTTCACAGTGTAGCTGAAGCTGAAACAGGACTTGTTGGCCACAATCAGGAGATTTTGCATACGGGTGGGAAAAATGACTCCAATACAATCAGCAAATCCTCCACACAGATGACATGCAGTCACCCAAGACAGCTAAAGATTCAAAACAGAGCTAAAAATCCACCATGAACATCTTTAAGCAACACAAGCTAAACTTCTAGAGTGGTCCTCGATGTATCTCAGAACTTGAAGTGATCTGCAAAGAAGGATGGCTTTCGAAATCCAAAACAGAACGGCTAAAAAAGTACAAAAAACATTTGCAAGCAGATGTCGGCCAAAGGAAGGTGTTCCTAATTACTGGCCTCGTAGGGTGCCCAAACATTTGCACAAGGCACAATTACTGTTTTTTTCTGCTTTCAAGGTCATGAAATCAGAACCAACAGTTGAGTAATATTTGAAGAAAGGCTGTACTGTACGGCTGTTTCTTGTTAGTCATCAGGTGACACAAACACACACACACATATATATATATATATATATATATATATATATATATATGCTTATAAGTGAGTCCGCTGGGAAGCCTGCACTACACATGCACAGTGAGTTGTGTTTATGTGTTGCATGCATGCACACTGCTAAATAAAAGTATCTCACAAAGAATCAAATGTAAAAGCATGTCAATGATGGACTCCTTTGATAATGCCAGTACGCACCAGGCCCAGCACACCACAGGTGGACAAAACTACCTTCAAATGCTTCTACTTTTAATCAGTGGTTAGAATCAGCAGGCCGATATATCAGCCCGGTCGCCACGACGACGTGTGCTCCTCACTGCAGCCACTGAGCCTGAAGGTGAGAGATCAGGTCCACAGATCATCAATCTGTCTGGAGCTGTGAATCTTCTTCACGTTTGCTCCAAGGTCAGGCTGTACAGTCCTGAAATACACTCCACTTCAGGACACAGTCCTTGAGTTGGTAGATTCATCATCAGTAACCCCAGAGCAGGCCAGCAGACAGCCCCATTGAACCGCTCCCCAATGAGCAGCCACATCAGGTCTACGTATAGGGCTGACTTCTAGTGCACGGTGCTTCTTTGAGGGCAACACTTTAGGGAAGATGCCCCAGAAAAGTTGCTGAGCTCATCCCCAAGTAGAAAGAGCTGTTGTTAACTGGACTCTTATATACAGACCTGGTTTACAAAAATGAAGAGTCTCCCATGGGTTTTTCAAAGTGTTGAAAGAAGGCAGCGACGGCAGAGGGCCAGGAGAACAAATATACTCTCTCTGCACGTAAAGGTACTTAGCGTGGATGTTTTCCACAGGGAGAATTATGGAGTCCCAGTTTCACAGTATCTGTGGACTGATCTGACTTTGCTTCAAGTGTAGCGCAGCAAAGAAGACAAATCAGACGTAATTCCTGCACTATCTTGACAAACGAGCCGTTCTTACCAGGACGTAATGGTCTCTAAAATGAGCCTTGTGCCACTGCGCACATTAATGAGAAGCTTGGCTTTAGTGTGTGTTCTCCTTCTATGTGTGTGTTTGTTTGGATGCACACAGTCCCAGACATGGAGCTCCGCCACAGGGACCATGCAGCTGCAGACAGTGGCTCTGCTGTGTTCAGTGGACAACAGGCTCTCTGTCCTTTGCACTGAGTAGCCCTCTCACCTTCCTCCTCTCCTAACCGCCTTCACTTCCTTCCTCTTTCCTCACCTTCTTCATTCCTCCACCTCTTACCTTCTATCACTATTACTTTGTTCCTTTAGTGTGTATTCTGCCTCCCTTTCTGCAGCAACCTCACTCTGTCCATCCTCATGTTTTCTGTAAACTCTGATAATGACAATATACGGTCTTGCTTCCCTGCTTTCGTTTTCTCTCAGCAGCATGCTGCTATGTCGTTGCGATAGGGGTTTAAATCCTCCAGCACGGCCCGCCAGCACCGCTGCAGCTACCCAGTGGGCCGGAATAAATCCAGGAGCCTCCAGTCTTGCCTCTGAATGGGCCCACGCCCCTGAAATCGAGCCCAGAACAAAACCCCCACCCGCATCAATCCGGCAGCAATGAACCCAAAAGGCCTTCCTCTGGGAGGTTTAGCTTCCCTCCTCCCTCGCCTTCACAAAGGATGATTTCAGCTGCCTAATCAACTAGAAAAAAACTTGTGCCCTCCTCCCAATTCCTGTTACAACCACTTCTCCTCCTCCTCCTCCTCCTCCTCCTCCTCCTCCTCCTCACAAATTTCACATGCCAGTGATTTTGTTTTTCATAACATGAAGGGAGAGGGTGATTGCTCTGAACAACATTTTCTCCCCAGCATATTTGAAATGTCAACATCATTAAGACCAACTGTCAAAGTTAGTGACAGTGAAAGGGCCCCTACCTACCTACCTAATCATTATAACCTCACGGCAAGTCTTTAGAAAAAATCTGGGGAAAAAGGTTGTTTTTCTGTCAAAGCTCTACAGGCGTGCGTTCCCCCTCCTCCTGCATCGGCGAGGGCTCCAACACCTGTGGTAATGATCTCAGTGACAGAATCAGGCAATTACTGGACATTTTTATTCACGCCCCCGGCTAGGTCAGAACTCACACACCGACACACACCCACACTTTGCTGAGTCCTTCTTCTTTTCTGCAGCAGACACTTAGTCAGAGTTTGGGCAGAACAAACAGCACTGGTGCCCTCTGGCAAAACCCACCACCAACATCCCTCTGAGCCCCGGGGTGTTGTGTTGCACCAGCAAAAGTTAGAGGTCAGTCCTGACTCAGGTGTCCAGTGGTCCTGTGAGCTCCACAGAAACATGGCTTTATGTCTAGGATTCAAAGCTGGAGGAAACACAGGGGAAGAGAAGATCGCAACACACACTGTATGTAAGGTTATGGCTTCAAACAACAGCTAGGCAGGTGTATGTGGGGCTATGATGCTGTTAGCTGATAAGAATTATACTCCATCCTTAACTGACTACTGCTAGTGGGGATTAATAGCAGAGTTAGCAGCATTTAGCACAAACAAAGTGAAAATAACTATAGTAACAATCATATCTGCAGCAGCAGAGTGTTCACTTTGGCACCCCATGCTGATTCAGTTTTAATCTTTGGACAAAAACATGCATTAGTTTGCATCAAATTTTAGATTTTTGTGAGTTGTGGTCAGAAAAATGTTTTTTTTGTTTGTTTGTTTTTTTCAAATAATGTGTCAGTTTATCTAAATTGAACATTATTTAGTTTTTGTTCAATAACAGAAAATGTAATAATAATATTAATGTAAATAGTTCATCATGGGCTGCAAGGTGACGCGGTGATTAGCATTGTTGCCTCGCAGCAAGAAGGTCGCCGGTTGGCGTCCCGGTGAGGACACCCGGGATCTTCCTGCGTGGAGTCTCCATGTTCTCCCCGTGCAGCGTGGGTTCTCTCCGGGTTCTCCGGCTTCCTCCCACAGTCCAGAAACATGCTGAGGTTAATTGGTGATTGTAAATTGTCTGTAGGTGTGAATGTGAGTGTGCTTGGTTGTCTGTCTCTAAGTGTAGCCCTGTGATAGACTGGTTACCTGTCCAGGTGAACCTGCCTTCACCCTGAGTCAGCTGGGATAGACTCCGCCCCCCATGACCCTGGTGAGGATTAAGCGGTGTATAGATAATGGATGGATGGATCTTACTTTAAAAAATCTTTTTTTTATCGAGTGTTTGTTTCATCATGAAGAAACAGTCTCTGCAAAGTTGTGATGGGATTTTTCCCCTCTCTTTTTATGTTGGCAAAAATATTGATCAAAAGAGTAATCAGCAGATTAATCAATAATCAGTTATTTAGTTCCATAGTCGGATTACTAACAAGCAGCAGTAGAAGTATTAGTGGCAGCATCAGTAACATAATTAGAAACACTGCCAGTAGATGTAGTACTGACATTAAGCAGTAGAACTTATAGTTATAGTGTTAGTAATAGCAATAGCACTGGTACTGCAGGGCATCAGTATTTAAAGAAGAAGTAGTGCTAGTATTAGGCAGAGAAGGGAAATAATTAGCAGCATTATCACAATAATTAGTAGGAGCATTTGGACTGTGTTAACAGCAGCATTAGGGAGAGTCACAGCAGATATTAGTGCAGCATTGCAGTGATAGTGGTGCTAGAAGTCCTTTCACTGCCATTTACCAAATCTGAGTTAAACACATTGTTTACACTAGAACATCTGAAAGTGTACACTTTTCCTCGTCCCTTAGCACGTCTGTCACCATTTGTGTGTCGGTCTGCACTTCCTCTGATGGCTTTGAGGTAAGTTTTGTTGCAGGACATTCCCACATCTGTGCAACAGTCAGTAGTGCAGTAGGTGGGCTATTCCAGCATGCCTCTGGCCCAGTTCAGCCCAAACTAATCAACTTAATTAGGCAGGAGACCGCTTAGGTAAGGATTTACAGTAAACTGCCTCTAAATGTGTTGGCCAACCCAAGGAGTGGACAAACTTGTTAGCATTCACTCACATGGTGAAGGACGGTTGCAGAACCCCCCAAAGCAACCCCACCTACTCTGTGTCCAGCCAACTGGCCACACAAAACCTTGTGTTGGCGATTCGACTTATGCTCTCCCTTGTTTGCCTGTACAGACTCACCCTGGCTTGTACCGTAATCCCTCTCCAGCAGATTTTTAATTAAACACAGACACCACATGCGAGTCAAAGACGGCACCCTGGCAAGGCAAGGACGCAGAGGCCTGTACTGGTGTGCAACAGAGCTTGTTAGCCAAAGTCTACGTCTTTCTCTGAAGACAGAAGAAAAAAGACCTGTCACTTCCAACAGGATTCTTGATCTACGCCCTCGGTTAATTGCTCCACCCTCCCTAAATGCACTCATGCATGGACAGACGGAGGACAAGACACATTCACACACAAACAGTGTTTAAGCCAACTGTTCCTGTCCTTGGCCACAGCGTCAAAAATGAAGACATAAGTGACTCTATTATTATCAAGAGAGAACACTTTGTGGAAAGCGTTTCCTCTCTCCTCTGCCCCCTCCCTCTCTCTGTCCATGATTGGCAGCTTTAATTAACAACAGGTCGTCCATCCTGGCACAAAGTGGGTGACAGAGTTGGCGAATGGTGGCGGGGGTGTGGGTATGGGGGAGGTGAAGTGGAGATATGAAAACAATGCATAGCCTACTTTTGTGTGCATATAATTAGAGATGTCTGGGACTCGCTGCAGAAGCGCGTGGGCGTGGCTGCTCAGATTCAGGCAGAAGCAATTTATGTGCAAACCGTCCCTTAGGAATGACAATGACAAACATGTCATACATTGTTCTGCATATGCATTCCTCTCCTCCACCAACCACATCAGGGTCGCTGTAGCCCCTCCCTGCACTGAACAGGCTACTGACAGCTTAAAACTGCCTACTTGTTAAATACATGGCATATAATATGTATAGAAGTGGCAAAGAATCAAAAGCCAGGGAGCAAATTTGCACAACTAAAAGTAAAAAATGACCTCTGGCAGCTGAGTCAGGAGATTTTACTGAGCTCTTGCTTTAAGGCTGGAGAGCAGCCTTTACCTGCCGTGTCTCTCACCATCTGATTCTCAGTCCAGGCTCTTCAACATTTATATGGTCCACACGTATACCTTTAACACATTGTGCTGACAACACCAAACATTACTCAGTGTGACTATAAATTAATGGACTTAAAGACTTGCCTCCAGGACAGTGCTTCCTGGATCTCAATAAAAACAGAATCCTAAAGTTATGTTAATTCAGTTCATGGCGCTTACAGCAAGCCAATGATTTATGTTCAGTAATATGAAATAGCACATAAGACTAGGGATGGTAAATGGGCCACAAGTGGGGAGTTAGGGAAGTCATGGGAACTGATGCTTTGCTACTAAATAAAACGAATCTTTTCACAATAAAAGGAGGATGTTGAGCAGCAGCAGGGAAAGGAGCAAAACTCACATCAAAGTCCTGACAAGCAGACTAGAAGAGTATTGAATGGTTCATTTAGCATCCTCAAAGCACTCCACAATGTTCTGACATCATTTGTAGATTATATCTAACACACCTAGCTAATTTATTATTTTTTTAAATCCTTTTTTCATATTATCAGCAGCTTAGTAGGAAAAAGTAATATTCTACCTTTGATATATTTTTGTTTTGCTTTAAACTCTAATATCTGTTTTTATTGCTTGAAGTTTTTTCCCTTTTTTAAGTGCTGATGTTGAAAGGCCATTATTTCATTGTTTGTTGTTTTTGCAGTGGTATCAACACTGGTATAAGAATGATAGAATGTTAGTGATGCCAGTTACCAAGTTTCTGACTGACATGTCTTGAATTGCTGCTCATTCTTCATGTGTGTACACGTGTTCTTGAAATTGTTATTAACTGTTATCTCCATGTTTTCATTATGATCTGCTTTTCTCTGCTCTAAACCACTTCTGATCAAGTGCACTGCATTTGAAATGATCCAGAAATAAAGCTGAGTTGAGAGCAGCTGAGAGCTCTTGTACATACAGTGCATTTGATTTAACAAATGGACAGGTACATGACTTTGCTGATATTCCCTTTTATTAAAACTTTAAGCCCATCAACACTGTCTGTAGGAGCCGTGGGAGCGATGGCCAGAAAAACACTTTAGAGATTCACTGAAGAGATTTACTGGCCCTAAATGTTGTTTAGAAGCATCTCTTCCCTGATGACAGTTAGATTTTAGATTAACACTGAATATTGTGGGAATATGATCAGTGTTGTCCTAATAAAAGCCTCTTCTCCTGAGAAATGCAGTGGCTAAGCCCTACTTTAACCCTCAACAGTTTAAGTGACTAATTAAATCTGAATATTAATTTTATTTACCTTTAGAGAATTATTGCAACTTGAGGTTTAATTTAATATTGTATAAAACCAGCAATAAACCAGCAGCACGATCCGTCCTGAAATGTGGGACCATCTTCAACCAACTTACATCAGATTAGCCTCATGAGAAACCAGTTTCCTACACAGAGTCCAAAGCCAGCGCTCCGCCTGTGGGATTGAATTTTCTTTAGTTTCATAATACATTAACACCAGCAAAGAACTTCCACATGAAACAGAGAAAAACATCAACCAGTGTGGCCGTTTGATGGCCAGCTTTCTGCTGCTCTCATCACTTTCTAGGTCAATATACAGGAGGCTGTACTCACAAACAACATATGTCAACTGCTGCCTTATGCAAGGACAAACAAAGTAGATCTGTTTTTAATGTCTACTCAGGTCATCCCAGCATCATCCCTCCATGTCTGGGCCAGCCTCATCATCCTCTCATGCCCTATTATTATTGTGTATGGGCGTGGTGACCCCGGCCACACAACCATCTGCCCAGACGCTATTGATGCTGGGATTAGGGGTGTAGGCCAGGAGGGCACAGCCACACACATGTTCAGTGGCTGATCTGGAGACACCTCCCCCGGGTCACTTTCAGCTCATGCAGGCCTGCTGGATCAGACGATGGAGGGAGGATGAAAGGTGATGCGCAGGGATGTGGCACAGACAGAATCTCAAGCACCAGCTGATTTCCATGCTGTTTTCTCCAAATACATTCAATCAATGTAATCAATAATGCCCCTACTCCCCTTCTGTACTCCACATGCTCCTCTCTTCTCGCCTTCCTTCACTACACTCTCTGCCTCTTTTTCTACACCTCCACCTGAGTTCCAGTATCTTAACTTGAGGGTCTTGCTTATTGAATCAGTGATTCAGGTCCTCCTGAAACGTCAGGCTTATAAAAAGCACAACATCACTTTCTGGCCACTGGCGGCGACATATCTCATAAAACAGAATGAGGATTTTACAGGAATATGCCTCCAATCATCCTTGACTAGGCTACGTGCTCCTCTGTGAATGCAAAGATGGTACAACCTGCTCATTCCCATGCAGGGCATGATCCGTCAGCTCCTTGCTCATGAATGTAATCCCTTACGTTTATCTGTCTAAGTTCAGAGGCCACGGCGGGCTGCAGCCCACAGTACTCACTACTGATGCATGTGGCGTTTGGAAGGCAAACACAGCAGATGCTGGTCCAGGTGCCACCACGTCTTATAGCTGCCAAAATACTGAGATCATCTGAATCACTGTTGTGAGCACTTCTTACAGAAGTCAGAGGGAAGACAGAAAGTAGAGCTGAACAATTAATCAATTTTAAATCAATCACAGTTTGGAATGATGCAATTTACAAACCGCAAGCTGCAATTTAGGACATACATTATGCAGCATGTCTGGCCAGAGTTTAAACTGTCATGTTGAATGGTTTTAGGAAGGGTTCTACAAAATTCATGTTGTCATCCTTGTGTGACAGTCACACTTCTGATGGTGTCTCATGTGGAAATGCTCCAACACATGTACTAGATCTATTGCACAGTGAATACTGAACTGCAAGTAGACTTTAAAAGTGTATATGTAAAATCAAGTTGCAATATTTGTCAGAAAAATTGCAGTTTGAAATTGCAAATATTTAACCAATGCATGTGATTCAGCCCCAATACAAAGAAAAAAGAGAGAGATGTAATAAAAAATGTGCATGCCAAGTTATTTCTAAAAGAGGAAGAGGAAGGACAGATGGGTTGTGAGGCAAGGGGGCGAAGATGAGGAGGCAAGCCATTACCACTGCCGGGGTTAAAGGTTCGATTCTCAGCGGGAACGCCTACACTTGATGTGTTTATTAATTACATTTTGAAATATGTTCATCGAGGGAAGTTTCACACTTTGTGCTAAAAACTGACACAGTTCCTCCCAATCACAGCTAGACCTGCTTGGTGTGAAGGTGTCAGCATGCTCCAACCAAAGTGCCTGTCAGATCACTGCAGCGTCTGAAACACCACAACTTCCTGACATCAGAACTGAAGGGGCGGCGTTATGCCACTTTTAAAAATTTTACTAAACCCACAATCTGAGAAGCATGCTGATTTCACGCAGTGGCTGTCCAGGTGTATGGCGGGAAGGAAGGTAAGCAGAACTACATCATTCTAGTCTTACTACACAACATACATGCTTTCACACTGTCCAGAGTGTGAATCATTGCCCCCAGCATGCAATGCATCGATTCAATACTCCACTGTTTTTGGTATCAGTCCTGACATCTGAGTCAGTATAGATATCCGATAGATAGATGGATAGATGGATAGATGGATGGATAGATGGATAGATGGATAGATGGATAGATGGATAGATAGATAGATGGATAGATAGATAGATAGATATGCACCGTTGCCTCGCACCTAGAAGGTCGCCGGGTAGCATCCCGGTGAGGGATTTTTGTGCGTAATTGGTGATTGTAAATTGTCCGTAGGTGTGAATGTGAGTGTGCTTGGTTGTCTGTCTCTAAGTGTAGCCCTGTGATAGATTGGTTACCTGTCCAGGTGAACCTGCCTTCACCCTGAGTCAGCTGGGATAAACTCAGCCCCCCATGACCCTAGTGAGGATGAAGCGGTGTATAGATAATGGATGGATGGATGGATGGATGTTTATATATGTAAACATGGAACAGTCCCAGTGACTTCCACAGGTGAGGTGTACAAATGGCTTTTAAGAATGGTATCAGTTCAGAACTAACAATTATCAGATACCCTGAGTTAAGGTATCAGGAAAGAACTAGCAGGCTTTGTAAATTCCAGTGGTCTTCTTGAAGGACTACTGTCTCCTTCAGACAATGTGGTTCAACAACATGACAAACTCCCAGCCATGCAGCAGCTGCACAGGAAAGTTTGGGTCTATGTGCTCATCAGAATCTGTAAAATACTTGCAGTTGGAGGGTAGAGTATTACTCATCACTTCCCTCACTTCCCCAGCCTGCACCGTGGGGCTCTGACGCTGCACCGTATACGAATACAATGTAAGATGAAATGGAAAAGAACAGTGAGACAAAAACTGGCATCAATCCAACTTTACTTAGAGAAGAGGGAAGTGGAGAAGTCGGTGACGAGGACGTCCCACAGTGATAGCAGACACACAGGTGTTGCTGCTCATGCTGCAGAACCTCCCCTGCTGTGCACAGGAGGGTCACTGCTACCCTTGACAGGGGTGAGCCGGCACTGCCGCAGTGCCCTTGTTCACTCCGGTGAGGGGCATGTCACCTTATTTATTTAATAAATTGACTTTTTTTTCTTGCAAGTTTCCCTCTAACTTTTAATATCTCTTGTGCGCCACGGGGACACTCAGAGGCCCACAGGTTTGATAACTCTAAACGCCTACTTTTTAAAGTGTAATATCTACAGCTACCTTGGGACCTACACACCCCGGGTCTTGCTCCATATCAGTGGTCTTTTTATTTTTTTGGTATCTTAAAAAAATGGGTGAGATATGAGGAGGAGTGAGTTTGTAGCTTGGCAGTTAATCTAACTTGAGTTTATCAGCACTGTGGTCTTCTACATTAATGACACGGGGGACTAAACATGTGAGCCAGAGAGGGAAAACTCTGGGAGATAAGGAGTTGAAGAGGAGGTAGCAGAGCTGAAAAGAAATAGCTTTTGGCATCATGCAGTTATTTTTCCCCAGAAGCTGCAGAGAGGAAAGGAAGCGAGAGGAATGCTATTCCCGCAGTTTGGCCCCCGATGTCATCTCAATCTAAAGTGACACTTGCTGACAGCACCACCACAAAATCATCTTGTGGATGAACTCTGACCCAATCTGCTGAATCTGCTGGTCCGACTTCTCACGCTGCTGCGATAACGGAGCGACAGCTTCTCCTCTGCTGCCAGCGCCACGACTGGCATCAAAACGTCATCAGAGGTGACAGGTGCGACCACAGGTTTCATGGCTGGGAGCAGCCTGGACAATTGGTTCTGCAGAACCGCCGTGTAAACACACCGTCGGTTAGGCAGCACAAGCCATGGAGGAATATTCATAAAGATTATTCATGGTTGGCTGTTAGCGGCACTGACAAATCCTGGAGGTAATGGCAGCAGCAGCTGAATCTGACAGAGAGCAGTGCTGGACTAAATGGACAGCCAGCCATCAGCACTGAACAGCCATGCTCCTGCATATCTCATCCCTGTGCACACGTCATCCCACAACCACAATCGTCTGGACTCTATGCCATTAATCTTACCTGCCTCCCAACAAGTTGGCCATGTCTGTATGCTTTAAGCAAATGTTTCCTGAACCACAGGGTAAATTATCCTTGAAAGGAAAAATCCTTCCTCAAACACTTGGCGCTGTTATCTATCATCAATCTGTGATGCTGAGAGCTTCCAGGGCTTAAATTTTGATGAGGCGCTCTAATTTACTTTTCTGGTGTACTCACTTTCCCTCAAACTGCCTTCTTTTTGTAGGTCTGGGTATCATTTTAATTTGTGGTACAAATATCAAAATGAACAGCGTATGATACTGAAAAAACTATATGTAAAAACAAACAACCAAACACATGCATTTCCCCCAAGAAGCACTGACACTCAGTGATACAGACTAAATTTGGTCAGTACGAAAAACACAGTCAGCATTTAATAATCAGCTCTTCTTCTAATTGGACTGTGAACAACCGCTGACACTATAACACCACAGCCTAACAAAACACACTGTGGACTATCTGCTGTCCTGTGCTGTGTTTGGAGTTAGAAAACAACAAATCCATCAACATTATCATGTACTAAAAGGAACTGATGTATGTCAGTCAGTCACTGCCTTTCTTTCTCATATATTTTTTCATTTTTGAGCCCAAACAGTAAAAATTCCAGCTTCAGACATTCAGAGGATTTTTCTTTCTTCTGTTCGTCTTATGAAAAATTACATAGAAAACAAGACCAATGGATTAATCAAGAGAAAAATCTGCACATTAATCAATGAAAACAACGGCACATTGCAACCCTAATGATGGTAATATTAAAACTGCACACCACATTTTCATCCGGATTTCTACAGTTCCATTTTGGAGCCCTGTTTCTATTTTAAAAAATAAAGATTACATTTGGTGTTTTTCTTCCAAAAGAAGAAGTGAACCTTTGTTCCAATGTGGCTTTATGTTGAGCCATTTTGTTTTGAACTTAGCCTCTAAATTCTAAATCTATTTTATCCTCAAGGACCGTGTCATTTTTCTGGTAATGGCATTGATGAGCACATTTTTGGAATCATAACATCCCTCCTCCTATTTGGACATCCACTGACTGCATGGACAATTTGAAAAAAACATTTTTATAAATACTGCACATTAAACAGAGTTTAGGCAGTTTAGACATACAGACTTTTTGTGTCAGCACTCCTCCTCACTATATTCTCATACTAAGTAGTCTTAATATTTAGGACAAAATCACAGTATGTACCACCGAAGCAGCACAAAGGCCCAGGAACATAAGGTGCATTACGACCAACTGTTACCTAACAGTGCTGAAGCGTTTAAGGTGAGTTTGTTTAACTTCATTCCTTCAGATTTGACAAGATAAGTGCACCTGTCTGGCTTGATGATATTTCCTTTCTTGAGGCAGTTTGAGGAATTAAGAGACACTTTCACTGACATGAAATGTAGTCAAGCTTTTCAGAGACAGATATTGTTGTCAGTACGATTTCTTTGCCTTAATCGGGTAAGCTGCCAATGTGGCTGCTTTCAAAGCATCATCTCCTCTCTCAATGCTCAGTGGACGATTTGAGCCATGATCTGTGTCAGACAGTGAGCTCTCAGACTGAAGACAAGACGGCCTGAAGGGCTTCACAGAAGGGATCTCAGGTAAAGGGAGCTTTATTCTAATTTGCTAAAAAGTAAACTGATGTCTGACTATCATCTGAGGTTACAAAGTCTGGATGCCTTAAACCACTTGGCTTTTGTTGCCCAACAACAGGTCAGTCCCCTGAGACTCTACAAAACTCCACAACATGCACATTCCACCTGCTTCTGAAGTGTTTATGGTATGTGAATTTATTCTACTCAACTACTTTACTGATTTCATCGAGCACATCGTTACGTAGCCTGTTGTATGAAATAGATGGAATGTGAGCTGTGTAAGCAATGAAATGAATCACTAAGAAAAGATTGAGCAACAGCAATCAAAACCCCAGCAGCTTCCTTTGAAGTCATCTAAAATGAACAACAACACATTCACTCGATATCGATGTCTAAAAGTGAGCAAATTAACTTTATTGTCTAAGTATGTTTAGCGATCAGCTTGACAGGCAGCACGGCGCCTGCTGGCATTATTCCATCTGCTCAGTAATGATTTGTTGTCAATGGGAGGAAAAACAACACATTCAAACACCTGGAGAGCTGAAGCCGGTCCTGGTTCTCTCCACAAAGACGCCTGGCGGGTCCAGGCCAAAGCAGGCTGCCGGTGCTGTCAGCTCCATTAACAAGCGTGGTGCTGACAGGCACACGTGAGCAGCAGCAGCAGCCACACTCATAGATTAATGTCAGAAGGATCACACAAAGCGTGATAATAGTCGGGGATGATCTGATTGCTGCAGCCACAAACGACCAACATGTGGTTTCCCAACAGAGGCCGTACTGACAGTAACCCGATTAAATTCATCAAGAAAATCAAATGCAACTCATTTGTTTGCCAGCGCCAGACAAGATACTTAACTGGAAATGTAACATCACTTTACTAACTACTGAACTGCAAAAGGCATTTCTTTACTGTCATGACTTGGTCCAGCTCAGTCACGACTGCCTTTAAAGACACAATGAACAAGAATACATTCGTTTTTGTTTTTCTTCTTTTATTTCTTGTTCAATCCAAAACATGGAAGTACTTTTATATGAAAATCCTTCCTCTTCTTGTAAAACCTAAAAATATTTGAATGACTCATCTTGAACTCAGAGCCAGTTACATACAAACAAATGTGATCTGGTGTGACTGGCTGATGCTGTGAATCATGTCAAAGAGCTTCTGACCATTCTTAGGAAGTTAAGAGAGGAACAACAGAGTTATATGTGGTGTGGTTTTATATCACAGGTGGCAAAAATTTTGTTTATTACTAAACATGCATGACATTGGAAAAAAACTAGGGATGGACTGATACCTCTTTTTGATTTCCGATACTGACACTTCAACTTTGAGTATCTGCCGATACCGATACCGATACCATCTCTCCTCCTGAACTTTTTTGGAAATACCTTATTTGCATGGATACATTTGTTTAAGATGCTTTATCAGAAGCCTCATACTATTAAAGCACAGACTTTGCTTTTCTAAGAAAGGAAAAAACAGCCAAAAGCATGTCTCACAGTGAAACTGTAGCTGCTTTATCTGAGCTGCAGTCAGACTACAGTGTGCACTCAGAGCCATTCACATATTTAGAACAGATCACAATGACACAGCAACATTAAGCTGCAATTTAAAGGTTCAATTACCAAAACTTGATATTAAATAATAGTACCACTAATAGCCGCTCTGGGCTCTGCGCATGAGCAGTAGTAAATGAGGCCGGAAACGTAGTGACGTGCTGCGGGATGGGATCCAATAGGAAGGTTGTGTGTGCAGAGCCGGAGAGCCCCGTACAGGCTGCTGGTAGAGGGCTGCACGGAGAGGCTGGACTCTCTGCTACGGCCGGAGAAGTGCACGGCTTCTAGTTCAGGGTGTTTTAAAGGGTGATTTCACTCAAAATGTACTTCCAATTTAAAAATAAAATATTTAAGAAGAGTATTTTAACCCCTTACTGCTCCCACGGCCCGCCGGCGGGACGTGACCACTTTCCAAACACATTACAGCCAGATGTGCGCATGCTCCACAATCACGTTTCCCGACAACATACACATCAAAGGAAAGCTCAGAGTCTCCTCTTTCCGATGATATAAACCTTTTTGACCTGCAGCAGCCACAGCGTTGACACAAAGAGCTTTTTGTACAGAAAAGCAACATGTTAAAATCCGAGTTTTCTTACTTTTGAAGGCTCTCTGCAGCTCAAACATCGCTCATTCCTCACCAGCTTGGTCTCATTCTGTCCCGTAAAATAATTCGGTCCGTAAAACGTATTAGATCCTCAAAGGCACAAACTCTGCAGTAATGTCTTCCCAGCTTGAGATCAGCTCCGGCTGTTTTATTCATTTCTTCTGGTAAAATCAGCCTGAATCTATTTCAGATCGCGCTGAAAGCGCTACAGGCAGCTAGACGGACGGCTCAGCTTTTGATTGACACCTAGTTTGGCCAATCGGAGGGCTTTGGGGGTGAGTGACAGCCTGAAGGGCCAATGGAGTGTCTCAGACAGTCAACCCGGTCCGCACAAGTCCCACCCTTGTAGATTGGACCAGTTACCACTGTGAAGTAAATCATCCGGTACCGTAATTTCGTCCAGTATCGGCCCGGTACCGATACCCAGTATCGGATCGGCGCATCTCTAGAAAAAACTGGCATTGAAATATTTTGTTTAGTATGAAAAAATAATTAATCATCTTAGGATGATTTTGGTGGTGTTACAGAGGTGCACATCTTCATAGAAAATGAAAAAAAATATTTTGAAAAAGCTGAATAATTTTGGAGCCTTTATCCTGAGGTGTGACACTGGCAAAGACATCTGAAATAGTTTTCTTTTGGTTTTTTTGGTCTGGAATGCATCCAGTAATGGCTTTGCACTGGCTTTGTGATGCTGAGTTGTATCAAACAAATTGATTGTGCTGCTTTTGTGTGGTGGCAGCAGCTGGAAGACATGCTGACAGAGACGTTTTTGGTCAACATCATCTTTTCTGTGGCGAAAATGTTTCTGTATACCTGATGCTGTGTTTCTTTCACAGCCACTCATCCCTTTCAGTGCTTCTTTCCTTAGTGTGTACAGTCTGCTATATCAAGAGCTATATAGAGCTCCTTATGAAAGTGTAAGCCACACCCACTTTTAGCCGTCCTATCACGTGTTGGGGATATAATTTGAATCTTTCAATAAAGACACTCCAGCTTCTGTTTCGCTGACCTGAAACTCCAACGTCACCATGCGTAGAAATAGAAAATGAATCACTGTAGTGTCAGGGGCAGCTAGCCCTGATGCCACCTCCCAAGTTCCTATTAAAGTCCTACAACCAGACCTCCAGCACCAACAACTAAATATGTGATCATATGATTAAACACAACAGTATTTATTCAGACCCCTCCATGAGACAGGGCCAGATACTGAGCTCGCTCATACTGCAGGGCTTCGCTGATACTGTATTTTATTTCATCACATTTTCAGCCAATAACAAAGTCAAAACAGTTCAGATAAACCTGTGGGTTTTTCTGGGCCCCTCATATTCTAATGTCCACATTACGTAGTTGGTAAGCCAGTCAGCTGAGCCTTTGAGGATAAATGCAGCAGGATGTCCAAACCTGAAGCCTCTTAAAGTAGCTTCATTAATGGGCTATGTACCCGGCTAAAGCCAAGCTGTGAACAACTTCTTAAAATGATTGTGTGAGTGCTAATGTTAGACTTTATCTAGATGCAGCTGTCAGCAATAGTGGCTGTGAAGCCATTCTGCAAACAAAAGGAACTGTGGCTCTGTACAAAGATCTGGTCACAATTCACATCATGTCTAACTGGGAAGTACATGTTGGACACATTCTCCAACTCAGTTATCACTCCAATGCCAACAAAACGCAAAATAATACAGCATTATTCAGACTATTACTCTAATCCTTTGCTACTTGTTACTGACGAAAATCATATTCCCTTAATGCGTAATGAGCTGCAGCGCAAAACTGTAGACAGCTGATGACAAGTGAAGATACATGACACTGACAGATAGATGGAGCAGGAGGAGCTGGGCTTCAGCTCAGACAGGCACAATAAAATCTGTGGACGGCGACGCTGCATTTCACCACATTTCCACTTCCATGGAGAAAATTGCCTCCAGTAGCACAACAGCAGCCCTGACTCCTCCCTCCTGATAAGAGGAAATCATTTTGAGATAAACAGAAGTAATCACACCGCAGCTATATGCGTATAACGCCACTGAAGTTTGCCAAGTCTCTGAGCCATTCACAAGCCTGAGAACTTCCAAAAGCCCATCAAGTCTTCCACCGTGATGATTAAAACTAAAATTCTGTCAAACACCTTTGCAAGTTTGCTTTAGCCACGCTGCCAGTAAAAGCCATCGAGATGAACAGAGTGACTGAGACTAACAGCCAAGGCAATTAAAATTTCTCAAAAGCCATCAAAGTGCTGGAATATCGGGGAGGAAAGGCCTTATTGACTTCCACCTCAGCCGGGCCTGCTCCGCTCTCACAGGCTGCTCTGGCTGATTGAATGTGTCTACGCATTGATGCTTGACCCATCCATTTAAATGAAAGAAAAATAGCCTCCTGTTGGCTGTTTGTAATATGTAATCCATCTGATGCTTTAATGTGTTCTTCAGAAAGGTGAGGAGTGAAGCATGGTCTGCACTTTATCACTTCCATCTGGTCATTTTTATCCATTTCCAACTAACAGCATTAATTTCTCTTCAGCCAAACAGACAATTAAAGACCAATTGTTGAGCGTGTTGCTTCAGAAATGTCGTCCGACAGCTTTGAAAGCTTGTAACTGGCTGGTAAACGCTGTGGATGGGTTATACTAATAGATATCTGCAGCGTTTCCTCCTTTGTGAGAACTGGCGTTGAACAGTCCTTCTTCCTTTGCCATCTCATTATCATGAGCTATAATTACAGTGTACTCATTTTCTTGAACAACGTGTAGCCATTATGCAATTCACCATTGTTCTATTAAAGAATCTGGTGTTATTTCCTCCAGAACAACCACATTTCATCATTGCCTTTTGTGTGAGCACACGCTCCATTTTCTCCATTTACAGCCTTCACATTTGCCCCAGGAGAGCTGTGTGTGTGTGTCAGGCTATTTTCTGTTGGATTAACACTGAGCTGGATCCACACCGCTACACACCGAGGACCCCCGCACTACATCCTCCCAGTAGACCATGAAGGCCCACCTTCTCGTGTCAGCGCCCATTTTCAGTGTGGTCTTTTCAAGCTTACCTCCTTCTGACCCCAGTTTCAGGCTGTTTGGAGCTGCGTGTCAGCGCCGCTCAGTGTAGTGAAGTTTGCTCACGTGGTTTCATTTCAAGATGAAATTACCTCCTTGCTCTGGCTCCTGTGAGCCCCAACTAACAGGAGCCAGGTGCGTTTAAACAACATGCCAGGTTTCACCTCAGCAATCACACATCTTGTAGGTGAAGCAATGGAGCTGAGGTAAGAGAACTCCAAACACACAGCAGCTCCACTTTGATACTGAGGAATTTGCCTGAAAACAGCAGAAACACAAAGCGAGGGAGCACCTCCTCATGTTTTTCCCAATAAACATTAAAGCTGCATGGCATTACTTGTTGGCAGCTCCAAAAGGCAGGGGAAGGGAAATGTTAAAACTACAGCACCTGTAAATCTGACAACAAACTGCAAGGCCCAGTCTTGATGATGAACACATAGAGTTGTTTGTGGAACCTCAGTGCCTTTAAATGTGTTCACAGCAACAGATTCAACGTCAGGAGTTGTCACTGAACCATAGCAGCCCAGAGTTTGCTTCCAACTTAGGACCTGAGCTGCATTTTATTCCCAATCATCTTCTCCCTTCAATCAGGTTTTATATCCAATAAACACATAAAATGTCCCAAAATGTGTTTCAAACAGAAAAGCTGCATTTGATCAGTTGTTTTCCATTCACTTCATGGATCACTGCAACCTAAACCAGCTTTAATACTAAACACGCATTTGACAAGTCGATGAGTGTCAACTGATGCACTTTGTGCTTATTAACATTTATCTGATATTCTCTGCTCAAATCAAGATTTTAGTTCAGTTTTAAACATGTCATTTGAAGGGCAAACTAAAATATAAAGTTAGGTGTTAATACCAATAAAAACAACAGCCAGCCCTATCTGAGGAGACTAAAGAGCTGACGAAGCAGTTCTGGTTTTACTGACGAGATCTGCAATGATTTGTCAATTAGGTGACTGTAAGTTGTTTTAACTCGTTTAATGATGTCGTCTTTTTTATCAGATAAATTACAAAGTTTTCAATCTTCAATGAAGCTTAAACTGAATATTTTGGTCTTGAACTCACATTGGAAGAAGACATCTGGGATACTGGAGCAAATGGGATTTATTATAATTTCCTGACATTTTATGTAGGAGTCATGTGATGTGGTTTTTCAGGGCTGATGTCGATACAGAATATTAGTAATCAAAGAGATCAATAACAGATATTTGGAACCAATAAAGATTTGCAGTAAAATTAAAATATTCATGTCAAAAGTTTAGGATAGGCTGTTACTCATGATGCACAACCAATCAACATGTTCATATTGGTTGCATCAAGCCAAAGTATTTTATTTTATTTTTTAATTAACTTATTTTATTGGAAATCAGTTTAGATATCTAACAACATCTCGTCAATCTGAAAAATGCTTAATATCCGATCCAATAATCAGCCGAAACTACACAACGTATGTATTTAATTAGCTGTTTGTTAGCAATAATTTCAACAAACAAAAATAGACAGATTCATAAATCCTAAAAACTGCTTTCAGTAGCAGTCCTGCCACTACTACTGGTAAGATACCGTACTTTAACAAATATAAATATATCAAAACAAAAGAAGCCATGAAAGAACTTTGCAGAGATGTAATCCACACAATCTGGATTTTAATCAGAAAAAAATGTGGTCAAAGAAAAGATTTTGATTCTGACCAGATATTCAGTAGTTCAGTGTCAGTATTAATAGCAGTAAAGAGAAGTACATAGGACTAACTCTGTCTTTACCGATTATTTCTGTGTGGAATCATTTGTCATCAGTTTCTGTTTTTGTTGGCAGAAAAATTCTTCCAACAAATGAAGTGAATTCATGCCATGACTACTGAGACAGTCTCCTCTGTTGTTCCATGGAGGCTCATGAAACAGGTGGCTTGCTACAATAAATCTTGCCCACAGAATCCACTTGATCCTGGAGAGCAGGGAGTGGCTCAGTGCACGTCTGTTCAGCAACTGCCGTGGGTTGTCGTGTAACTGATACCATGTACCAGAGTATTTATAACACAGCTACAACGCTCACACGAGTGGCAGTGCGGTCTCAAGGAAAGTCAAATGGCACTTTCACTTGAGACAAACTCGACACGGGTGTGACCAGAGGCGTCTTTTTTCTAATCGTATTCCAAAACATTCCTCAGAAGATACGGTTCGGAGGCCTTTTGATATCTTCCCCATTGCTACGGCCATTCAAATGTAAAACTAGCCACAGGCAAAGTGCAGAGGATTTGAACTCTCGTCTCAGATAGGCTCTGTGGATTTCAGGTATTATGGCTGAAAATCTCAGTTTTCCTCTCTGAGAACGCTTCAAAACTGTCTGTTAGAGTTTGAGTGATACAAACAAAGGATATGTGGATCAGCTGTCAGTGCAGTTATTTGGGGCACAACACTGACATTACTAATTCATCTTTTCTTCTCCTGCTTTATTGCAACAGAAATCACACTTCTCCTGATTTCTGCAAATCCAGAACAGCTCAGAGGACTGACTAAGCAACTAACTGAACCGGCCGACTACATCATGCTCTGCATCAGTAACACAGTCATGCAGGATGTTCCAGCAGTGCTATTAACATGCAGGCATGTTAGCAGCACATTTCATATACATCAGCAATAACTCATGCAAACAGGGAAGACTTAATCACTGAGATGGAATTTAAATGTTCTAGGATGACACACTAGAGGAGAAAACAGTGTTGCTCCACACTGAAGCCTGAACAATGAGAACATGACAGTGACCGTGAAGATGCTGAACAGACTGGACACACATGGAGAGAGAAAGCTGGTGTGTGTTCAACATCCAGATCATGAATCCACTCTTATCTTCAGGCTGATTTTTACAGTTTTGCTCATCTGATCGTAAAAAACTGGAGATGCTCTGAGAAAGTCTCACTCACACTAGACCTGGTGATGAAATGATGCTGTGAGGATCAGGCAGTGCCACATTCAATGCCCACTGGAATATTTCACAGAGAAAGTTCTCAGCACTGAAGCCAACAGCAGCAGATGTGAACAGCTGAACATCCGACACAACTTTTTAAGTTGGGCAACAACAGACAGAGCAAAAAAAACTAAACAACAACAATTCTGACTTCAACATATATGACTGAGCAGCAGAGAGACTTTCAGACTTTAAACCCTGACAGCCAACTTTCAACCAGCAGCTCTCCGTGTGCGGAGCTTCACGGCTGCGTCTCGTCAAATTCAAGCAACGCTTCTCCTGTTTTTACCTGTTGGTCCTTCCATGCTGTCTGCGTAGATCCGGACGGTCAGCATCAGTAGCAGTGCTGCTGAATACATGTTGGCAGGAGAAGAGATAAAGTCCGTCTTGTCTTGTCAGAAGAAGCAAATCCTAGAGAAAACTCCAGCAGCGGCAGCAGCGGCAGAACTGGAGAGAAGTTGTGCGCTGAGCTCCATGCGCGTCCGGCCGCTCTGCTGCCTCCTCAGCCCGCACAGGGAGCATCTATCTGCAGCTAGAGCTTCAAAAAGAGCCCCGTTCCTGTAACGGCTCCGCTACTTTCCTTCTCTTTTTTTGCTTTCTTTTTTTTTCATTCTGTTTTTTTTACTTTGTGCTGTCAGACGAGCGAGGGGGACGCAGGAATGCGGGTCAGCTGCGCCTCCATGTGGTCAGGAGGTGAATCTCACCTCTGATCCGTTATCTGCACGAAACCAATCAGTGTTTTATGGAAGGTTATTTCCACACGTAAAAGAAAAAAATACATGTCATGCTATTCAGAATACGTATGTAAGTGAGCATCCAGATTTAATTTTGTTTTTTATATTAAAAGCCAGAATTCTGAATAAGAAAGCCAAAATTATGCATTAAAAAAGCAACGAGATGGATTTAATATAAAAAAAAATTAAGTTACATAAGGATAAAAGTCCTAATTATAAGACAAATGTCAAAAATATGAGATGAATATCAAAAGTATGACATAAAAAAGCCTCCATTCTGAATTAGATGGAATCAAAGTGATGAGATAAATGTTCTGAGCTGTGAAGTCCAAACCATGAAATGATTGATGTACATCTCTCAATTTATGTCAGACAGTCAAGATGAAAAGCCTAAATGCTGAATTTGAAAGCCAAAATCATGTGTTCAAATGAGATAAATATCAAAACTGTTCCCTATAAAGTCCAAAGCATGAGGTACGTTTCACATATACAAGATAAAAGAGCATCGCTTTGTTTCTCACCATGCTTTTCTTTTCTTGTTCTTTTTCCTGCAGTGGCAGAAGCAGACCTTCAACATTTCTACACACATTATTAAACATCCAGTCAGAGACCACACTGTCACTTCAGAGGGGACATTTTTCCTCAGTGTTCCCTTTTAAGTGCATTTTTGGCTTCCAAAGAGTCTCATTGCTGCTTGGCTCTTGGTCTCCATTATTATGCTCAGATTAAATTCTGACTCACTTCTTGCTGAGGTATTTAGGCAGTAACACCTTGCCAAAGGCGAGCAGTGTCTGCACTCAGCGGTGGTATATATTTTTATGAATATGAGCTGCTCTCTCTGACAGTATTTAACACGCTGGTTTGTGGCAGCAGGGTGCTGAAGTGATAAAGTGGGACTGAGCTCTACCTGGACAGCTTGGGTTCAAGCCACAAATGAAAGGCCTGCAGCAAAGTCAGCCGCTGTCTTCCTCTGTCCAGCTCCAGCAGCGCCGTCCTCCAGCTGACCTCTGACCTGGCCTATAGGGTTTGTTTTAATTAACAGGTATCTCCTTGTAATGTTTTAATTATACTCTGAAATTATTTGTTAAATAAAGATGACAGTTCATTCCTCAGCACAGATTTCTAAGTTTGGTTATTGTGCCTTCATACTGTAAATGTGCACCAAGTATTTAGTAACTTTCAGAGGTGAAAAGTAACGAATTACATTTACTCGCATTACTGTAATTGAGTAGTTTTTCTGTGTACTCACAACTTTTTAAGTAGTTTTTAAAATCTGTACTTTTACTTTTACTTAAGTAGTTTTTTTTACTTAAGTATTTTAATTTGCTACATTAACGCATCCGCTACTGAGTAAAAAAAAAAACATCTGCTTAAATAAAAACAAACATTGTTACAGCTGCCTGTCAACCGCAAATAAACACCACAGAAGAAGAACTAAAACAAAACCGCAGTGACTGATGGGCAGGAAAGCTAATTGGCGCTAAATCACATGCTAGATGGAGACGAAGGAGACGGAGGAGACAGATAAAAGATGTGCAGACCTTGGTGCAGGCGAAACGTCGCATTCTGTGACAGGAAACAAAGGGAAACCCTGGACACGTTTAAGGGACCAGTTTGGCTTCAAGTGCAGGAAAGACCACAGCTTCCTCCTGCAGTGTGAGCTGTGTGTGTCCAGAGTGACTGAGCCAGCAGCTGTAAAAACTCCACATCAAACCCACGCAAACACGTTGAGGTTAGTCAAATTTAAATAACATTTGTGCCGTTGTATTGGTAGTTAGAATTACGTATTCGCTGGAAATATGACACAAAGTCCGTTCATGTTGTCATGCTCTCTGTGTTGGTCTCTGTATTATAGATTTATCTTTAGAGCCGCCTGTTCTCGGGTCAGAGAGGGAATGGTAATATACAATATCCATCCATCCATCCATTTTCTATATGCTGCTTATCCTCAGGAGGGTCATGGGGGGCTGGAGTCTGTCCCAGCTGACTCAGGGTGAAGGTAGGTTCACCTGAACAGGTCACCAGTCCATCACAGGGCCAATACACAACATGTAGTAGAAAATACAACATCCAACATGATGCTGTTTGGTCTTAAACATCTTTTGGTCTGGAAGCAACTTGAACTGTTGGTTGGGGTATCGATTAGAAATCAGCTGAACCTGTCCTGAGCTGTGGCAGTGAGAATGGCTGAGCTGTAATGTAGTGACCCAGTCTGTACAGGACACCTTCATCCTGGTCCTTTAGTCTCTACAGGGTCATTCTGAAGGGACGGCTCACACTTCACAAGTTGGTGGATAAATAGCTTTTCATACATCCTGTGATGGTCACCCAGGCCTTTTATTTCCAAAATGATCAACACACTGCAGGGTGAAGTGTGGCCAGTTCTTTCCTCTACCTGTTAAATTTGTGCATTGGCCCATGTCCACTTGGCTGTGGCTTCAGATGGCATCCAGCCATCCTGCTGCTCACTACTGGACTAGTGGCTGCTTCAAACACAGGAAGAGCAGGATCAAGACTCTTTATCACCTCCTGCCTATGAAATATTGATTTATGTAGCCCCAGGGCTTTTAACTTGTGTCTGGGAGATATTTATTTTCTCAGAAGATGGCAGTGGGGAGGGCATATTGTGAGCTTGCTTCATTTGCCAGACTGTAATAATTTAACGTAAATGTTTAAACTATTGGGAGAGGTTGATATATCGATGTCAGCGAAACAGTATTCCACATGCCCTTCAAATCTAATAACTTCCTCCATGCTCACGTTAACAGCTCGCTCATAAAGTGCTTATTTTACATGTTATATAACCAGTTAATTTGCCTGTATTAATTCTGCTGTATTTCATGTCAGCTGTGTCACCCGTAATATATCTGGAAACTATAAAGGTGGTAAGCTCAGAGCTCCAGCTGGCGATCATCATCAGGCAAACACCCACCAGTAGGAACAGAAATCAGTTACACTGGCATGGAAGCATTCATTTATTCTTCTTATATGCTTAAAATACTCTATTTGGGAGGGCTGCATCATTTTAATTCTTCTTACTAGCCTGTAGGCAAGGTCTAAAGTTGAATTGAAATTTGAATTCTTGCCACTTCTTGTAAAGCGAAACATACTGTTTAAAACACTGATGCTATTTTTTCTGTTGTTTCAAAAAGAGGATAAAATCACAATTGGACATGTTTAGTGTTTGTAGGGCTTAAGCCTCTAACTTGGCATTTACACTGATATCAATTGTCCGAGAGCGAGGAGAGAAATATCTACTATGGAGTGCTACAAGCAGGAGAATGGAGCATCATATAAATGACGAATGATTGTCCCACTTATTTTTTTAATAAGTTAATAGTTCAGAGTCTCTACCTGCCAAAGTCTGTCCTCTCCCAGCACTCCGGCCACACTTGGAACCCTCTCTGGGAGTCTTGTTGTGTAATG
>NW_007578406.1:155729-158180 GCF_000690725.1 Stegastes partitus | reverse complement strand
TGCACTGCAGAGAGCACTGTGTTCTGGCTCTGGAGCTACTTTCCTTCCTGAATGCACACAGCTGAGGTCACACAAACAGGAGTCCACTTCTGCTGTGGTTCTTGTCTATGTTATATTTGGAGTGATTTAATATGAACGGAAAGGTAAATGAGGGATTGCAGAGGAAGCTTTTGAGCAAGCGGATGCCTAGATGCTGCTGTTGCACTTTCTGCCATGCTGTGCTTGAGTCAGACCTTTAGCAGTGGTTTTATTATCCACAATATGTTGTGTATACAGGCAGCTCAGTAGATATAAGTCACAGGTCAACTTAAGGTCTCGGCTGTTTCATAATTCATCAGGGCAGCGGAGCAGCTTGCCTCTGTTTTCCCTTGTTACTGATAAATAGTCTCACATAGATCAGATCTGCTAGTATTTTAGTAAAGTCTGTGTTTAATATTGAGGTGGCTTCACTTTAATCCACCATGTGTTAAATAAAACACCAGACTGTGCTTTTGTCTGCTCCTCAGGGATTTTCATTTGTAGGGGTCTGCAAAGATTTCTCTTGACATATCTAAACTGGCACTGAGAACCACACTCATACTGTACTTACTTCCATGCATTTAAATGCTCTGGTCTCTCCTTTTTCACAGCTATTACTGGTGCATAGCGAGAAATGTTAGACTCAATTATGCAAGCATTGGGTATTCAGCACACTTGTCCATGCACCTGTTTTCAGGGAGTCGTGTAGGTGGGTGGGTTAAAGTAATACAAGCGCCCGGGGCAGCAGGAATGCAAGAAAGTAAAGTTTGAAGAGTTAACTGCAGTGTTTGTACAGTCACAGTATTTTTAGAAAGCAGCCATGAATATTCTCTCTTCTCTGGTAATGAAGAGCATTCAGAGGCTAAAGGAGGTTCTGACCTTTCACCACCCACTGTTGTGCCACTGGGATATGAGCACTGCACAGCATTACCAGAGTGTGAGGAAGAAGAAGCGTTCAGCACACTGTATGCACTGACTGATTTAAGTATCTTTAACCATTGTAGCTATTAAAATGGGAATTCTGATCTGATGTAATGCTATAAAATGTGTCATTGCACCTCCATAAAGATGGGGGATGTGTGTGGTGTAAAATTTTGTGGTGTGTTTCTTTAATAGGGTTTGTAAAAACAAACAAACAAACAAACAAAGAATCAAAACAACCCACTGATCAGCAAAAAAGGAAAAAACAAAGCTTGGTTATTGTTTCATGACACGGAGATGGAAACAATGTGGAAGCACAGCATCAGTATTTTATTGACCTGCTATGTTTCAGCAACAACAAAGTGCTTCAATCTTGTAATTTTATCTTTAAACTTTAAATGTAATTTAAATTAGATGCTGGCTTTGAAAGGNGCCAAATAGCCACAGCCCAGATCATTTACAACAAATATTTTTCCTCAGAGGCCTCCGGACATGACAGCAGAACTGAGGAGCATGTTCTTGTACGCACCTCTGACTGATGCACCTTCTCTGGTCCTGTGGGCTCTTCCATTGTGATGACTGGTTTTTGGTGGCTGGGTCGTAGCTGATGACCAGCTCTTAGCAGCACTAACATTTCCTGACATGAAGGTTGGATCATCCCCAACCTGTTGAAGGAGATTCTTGCAGACTTTGTCACAGTGTTGTCATTTCTTATCAAACATCATGCTCTCTGACAAGCTGAGATGTCTAACCAAGACCATATATAGGTGGTTTTTCCAAACCTTCTGATTCAGCCCATAAGAGTGTGGCAGGAGATACGTCACCTACAAGGCTTCCTTGACTCCCAACCTTTGCTTCAGCTATATGTACCATCGCTACTAAAGGGGGCTGCACGGTGGCTCCATAGTTAGCACCTCACAGCGAGAAGGTCCCTGGTTCGCATCTGGGTTATACGCCTGGGATCACTGGCATGTTCTCCCTGTGCAGTGTGAGTTCTCACTGGGTTCTCCCACAGTCCAAAAATATGCTGAGTTTAATTGGTGGTTCTAAATTTGTGAATGTGACCCTCGTAGGGATTAGGCGGTGTATAGATAATGAATGGATGGAGAGCTACTAAACGGATTCGCCTTTTGAACATAAATGTGTGTCATTTGGAGCACCTGTTTGCATGATGCTGTCTGACACAACCAGTAGAGGTCATCTAACAGAAACATGTTACCTATGGGTAACTGCTGCATTAACATTCTATTGTGTCTCTGTTTAATGGATGGACAGCTATTCACACGTTTTCCTTCCTCACACCACATCTCAAAGAAGGCTTTTTCTGAGCATAGCCCCACTTTGTGCCTCACGCTTTAATGAGTTCACCTTGTAGGTGGCAAATTGCAGCTTTATAACTTGAGAGCAACAGGTAGTCATGTGACCTAAGATCTTCTGTGTTTCAGTGTCTGATATTGTCAGTTGATACTGAAAATGTTCACCCCCAAGGAGAACACAGATTTACAGGCCAGT
>NW_007578406.1:124656-152912 GCF_000690725.1 Stegastes partitus | reverse complement strand
TCTCTATTACCACCAGAGTCACTTTGTGAAAATAGCAGATTGTCAAGAAATGGGTCCATGTTATGGTCATATCATTAAGTTCTGTTTGAGAGGACCCCATTACTCTACTGTCATTTGTAGTGTCACCTGTAAACTCCATCATTACATAGCAGCTAAATTAATGCAGTTCAAACAATGGCTCACTCGTTAATGTTTGGAGGTTAATAATCACAGATCCTGAGATATAATTCAGTGTTGAGTAACACAGCAGTCATGCTCACTTCAAGTCTGTTCTTGGTTATGTACAAGCTTCTCTCTGGTTTCATGGCCACTGCTCCACCCACATCCTTCACTTTTATCGTTGACACACAAATGAGTGGTCAGAGTACCTGCGTGAGCTCCAACACTTCTGACACTAGTGATGTCTTTGTCAAACTGTGCAGCGCAGGCCTAAAAGGCCAATGAAATTATTTCTGACTACATATTTATTTTTGATTTTTTTGATGAGACAAACACAGGTCAATGCACAGACAGAGAAAATGATCAGCGTTTCAAGTATTATAGCATGTATAGTGACTGCTAGTTTGCAACGAAAGGCTTCAGTGAGATAAAGTAGAAACTATGAAGCTAAAACAAATGAACAAACAGACAAAAACGAGTGCAGCAGGATACAAGAAGGCACACTGGTTAATTACTGAATTAATCAGGATTTGGCAGATCTGGTGTTTTACAATGTGGAACTTTAATAATTGTCACGTAAGGTTGCTCTGATGGATGTCCTGTATTTACAGAGAGACTGAGGAGCAAGTCCACATAATCATTTAAAAATAATCTTTATATTAAGAAGTTTACAAAATCCTAAGTTAAAGTGTAACAATAATAATATTTGCTGTATATTCACTGTTCCATGATTGTAAAGATACGCTGTGGATTCATTTGAGACCAGGAAGTTAAACCTAATTTAGAAATATCAAGGCCCAGCCAAATGTCAAGCAATTTCTAATCATCTTAGAAGAGCTCAGATTACTCTGTGGTTACACTGAACGTGTGACATACATTATCAACAGTTCAGACTAGATGAGCAGCAGAATGAGCACAAGTAAGGCACAGGCTGTGTTGTGTCTTCAGTTTGTGGACACAGCACAGTGCTGGAAAGCTCTAAGTTTGTTTTTACAGAGTTTTCTTAATAAGAGTAAACTGCAACTGATTATAATAGAACTTTTAAGGGTCAGCTGATGATGGTTTACACAGACCAATGCAGAATCTAAAAGTGGATGTGGACGTGAACACAGTTCAGTTTGTAGACAGTCACATTGCCCCGATCACAGAAAAACACATGGGGCAGTTTTTACAGGATGTAACAGCTAGGAACAGATTGGGCTGCTGAGCTCAGTGGGTGGACATAAGGTAGAACTTCCCACTTCCTTCAAAGGAAAGCGTGCACAAATGAAAGCTCCTGCAGTGACTACTTCAACTACATCTCTTTCAATAATGAATCATAAAGGTGTGGGTGATGGAGAGTCTCTTCGTACGGTCTCTCATCTAGAAGCATTTCTTTTGAGCACCCTTTGTCGTCCTTGTTCATGTGCAGTTGGCATGTTTGCAGTGTGGACAGTTTTCATGTTACTAAGCCTAACCCGGTCTGCTGAGGGGTTCCTTGCAGACCGTAGTGGATTTGGGTGGATGATAAAATTCACATCACACCTCCCCTTGTGGAAAGCATCAATGGGCCGGTGGTAGTTTAAATAAAATAACACAATCACATTGTGTAAAATGGCTGTCTTATGTAAAAAGTATAAAGAAAAGACTTGTTTATTTTTATGCTTGCAACACAGATCTCTGCATCACATATGTGCCACTTAGACACGACTACACACCTGGTGGAGCTGGCGTCCCATGTGTAGGGGCTCTAGTCCCAACATGGAGGTCATGGGTTCGGCCCTTCTCTGCAGGTCCTTCCCCCATTCACTCTCTCTCAACTGCACTCTCAAATAAAGGCAAAAAGGCCAAAAAAAACCCTTAAAAAACAAAAAGAATGTTCAGTATTAATCACTAATATTGAGTCTGGCCACCCGACACAGATCAATGTATTAAGACATGGAGGCATGCTGTCCACATGCTGGTTGAAGGTGTCAGTGGACAGGACGTCCCACTCTTCAGTCAGATCAGGATTAGTTTACCTGGACTCAGTATGCAGTCGCTGCACCTGGTCAGAAGTGATCAATGATGTGTATACGTAGAAATAAAAAGAGGACTGTGGCTGAAAACAAAACATTAATTTAATTAGTTGCTGGAACTAAAGCTGCTTTGACATGGTTAACAGTTTAAAGAAAATAGGTTCTGGTTTAGTTTAGTCTGTCTTCTGTCGATGTGTTTGGACTGTTTTCACATCATGTGTAGGATGTCCTATAATTCCAAAGCACACTTTCTCCTATACAGTGTTCTGAGTTGCATTTTCAATCTGTTTTTTTATCATTCATCTTGAGCTGTCCTTGAAACACCATGCAGCCTGAAGAGGAGGTTTGCAGCATCTATAAAACTCAGATAACATTAATATCAAATGGCCATTTTGCTATGACTCCAGTATTCAGCTGCTTTCTGATTAGCTGAGGTCTGTAGGGGGGGAATGAGTTTGTCCTTGTCCATCAGTGCCCTGTTCATTTACAGTTGGCAAATTCAACAAGTACAGTGAACCATAATGAAAGCTGATCTTCCAAGGACAAACTGCTCGTTATATAAGGTACAGTCATGTAATAAAATAAAATAAAAAAGTACATTCTGTGAAAACTGTTGGCTTTTTTAAACACATTTGGACCAGTTAACATTTGATCCTCTGATATAATGCCGACAGATTAATGTGATACACTTGAACAGAACTGCCAGTGAAATGAGCCTTTTCAACCATTTATTCAACACAATATCAATAAATGTAATATTCTTTTGTGTTGCTCCCTTTAGCAGAAATAGTTCTCTACCAGCCACTAACACTTCTGATTTACCCTTCTTTGCAAAACTGCCTCAGGTGCAGGATCCCTGAGCATTTTCTTTCTTGCACTGTCTGTTCAAATCCCCCCACATCAACTGGGAATATATGATAACAAAGCTTTTCCAGAACCTTATATTTGTCCTGTTTGAGTCATTCCTGTTGTGCTTTGAATTGTTGTCCTGGTCACTTCTAGTTCAGTTTGATCTTTTGGACAGATGGCTTCACATTATCTTCAGCCACTCTTTACTGTGATGCATGTAGTTGTATCAATAACTACAAGCTGCCCACTCCAGCAAAGCAACCTCAAACCAGAACATTTCCACCCCGTGCTTCACAGCAGGCATGAGGTTCTCCTGAAAAGCTGTCTTTGGTCTGTACCAAACATGTCCACTGTTACTGTATCTCTGATGCATCTGTCCAAAGCACATTATTCCAGTAGACCTGCTCTTTGCCTGTACGCTCACTGGCAGGTTGTAGCAAACACAAACAGCCACAGCATTGCCTGCAGATCCTGTACTTTTTAGGGTTTTTGCAGGCTTCCTTTTTGCATCAGAGGCTGTTCTTGGGCTGGATTTGCTGAGGCAGCCAGTCCTGGACGAACTGGCAGTCATTTGAAATCTACACCACTTGTAGATGACTTTCCTCACAGTGAAATGATGCATTTCAAATAATTTGACAGTCTTTTTAAATCCCTTGCTGACTCATAGGCATCCCAACCTTTTTCCAAAGGCTGTAGCAGCTCTTTAGATCTTGGCATGATGACACCTCACACTTCAGTAGCAAAGAGAACAGAAAGAGCTTTGATGTGAGAGTTTTAAGTCAGACAGGTTCTACCTGTCACTCCCTGAGGAGGTTCCAATCATTGCTCCCTAATATGGACCCTCATATCTAATTTGATGGATGTGGAAGTGCAATGATTGTGTTCTTATATTCATTCGTGTAACACGTTCTGTATGAAACAGTGGAACTCAAAGCTCTGTACAATAGAAAACTGACCCCTAAATCCCCAATAAACAGTATTAAGGACTCAAAAAAACAAGGACTGAAGAAAAAAAGCAACGAGGAGGCAAAGCAGGATCAGGTTCAGTCAAAATGTAGAAATGCAAAATACATTTTAAAAAAAAGTCAAGTGATAAAGATTAACTAGAGAGAAAAGTGTGAATAAACAAATACATAAAGAACAATGGATCAAGGTAAAATGAAAAAAAAAGTGATAAATAAGTAAATCAAACCAGTGGAACGACGGATTAAAAACTTTGGTCTGGAATTTGCTTTTTAAAATGTCCAAACGTGAAATATTTCCAATTATGTATTTTCACAGTTTTATACTTCAAACTCCAACTTTCCTGACGGTATAATGATCTTATAAACTGACAGACATGTGTGGCATTCATGGCACAGTTCAAACATTATCCACAATCATTTGTCTCTCACCATTAGCTCCTGTACACATTTATTCCAAGATAAGGTCACGATGGGAACATCAGCCGGGACAGAACTTTGCCTCTCTGTTGGAGACACAAGTCTCTAGTGATTGGTGACGGAAGCTCACTTCAAACCGACACCCCAATATAAAACATTACCATCATGTAATCGCCCTGAATAATACTACAGCATGTCCTAAACTGTCACAGCGTCAATGCAAAAAAACACACAGCTGAATAAAATGTATTATTCATTAATCTGTGGATAAAAGTCGAACAGTGCAGCTTCCACATGGCCACTTATTTCCAACGTCCAAGTGAATGGGCTAACATTAATAGGATACAGGTCAGAAGTCAGTGTGTAGGAGCTAGAAATAAGGCTTTTACCTCATATATGTACAGCTCTATATGTTCAGCAATATTCTATGAGAACAAGACTCAACTAACTTTTTATGGTTAACACACTTGGTAGTGATGAGCTTGTGTCCCGTTTGTTTTTCCTGTAAACACAGTAAACATGTGAATGTGTTTCATCGCTGCACACTGGAACTACTTTAACAGTTACAGGACAAAATGCACTATCATAGTCAACACAGTCTGCTGGAGCTGTCAGACTGCATTTTGATCATTTCCTCTTACAGAAAAATTATATGTGGCATCCAGAACTTTTTCCACTGTTGACCTCTTAGAGCTGATCCTTCACATTCAGCCTGCTACTCAGAGCGAGACTGCATTGACTGTACATTTTTCAAAATGAGTGGTAAAGTTCCCAGTGTGTGGCTCAACCTAAAGCGTTTGTAGAGCAGCTCGGTCTGTGTGGCAAAAAGCCCACTCAGTCGTCTGTTGTATTGATCCAACACTGTAATTACCAAGCATTTGGTGGACAATGTTTTCATTCCCACACATCAATTTTCCAATAAACCTGAGTTAGATTTGCGGGGGAATTTAATCAGTGTCAAAAGATAAAATAAAACTGGTGTGTTAGGAAAGGAAACACGTGGGTGGTTATCAAGTGTTAGAGACCATGACTGTAATAAGTGTACTAACGCTTACTGCAGCTGAGGTGAGAAGGCTGCATGCAAATGCTGAACACAGCATGCAGTGATACATAGACGTGATTATAGTGACTGACATACACGATGCCAGGGATAGAATATATACTGCGTACATACACAACCTTTTCACATCACTTTGGGATTTTTCATAGAGAGCACATAAAAATTCCCCAAAACAGGTTTGCGGGCTACAAAGTGGTGCAGTGGTTAGCATCGTGGCCTCACAGAAAGAAGGTCGCCGGTTGACGTCCCAGTGAGGACACCCTCCATGTTCTCCCCGTGCAGCGTGGGTTCTCTCCGGGTTCTCCGGCTTCCTCCCACAGTCCAGAAACATGCTGAGGTTAATTGGTGATTGTAAATTGTCCGTAGGTGTGAATGTGAGTGTGCTTGGTTGTCTGTCTCTAAGTGTAGCCCTGTGATAGACTGGTTACCTGTCCAGGTGAACCTGCCTTCACCCTGAGTCAGCTGGGATAGACTCCAGCCCCTCCCGCGACCCTGGTGAGGATTAAGGTGTATAGATGATGGATGGATGGATGTAGGTTTGCACATGGCATCATCTATGTAGTCTGCTGCTTGCTACACACAGAGAGAGGGGGGATGTATTTAAATTACTGTTAAACAATACTGTGTTTATTAGGCTGTTGTGTTCTGATGTGCATTTGTTATGTCCATATTTGAAGAGGCCTATGAGTGCATGTGCTCAGTTGGATGCAGCGTTTGAATGCTTCCACCAACTCTGGGACAAATGGTTTCAGTAGTCATTATTTTAGGAGTCAGGACATAAAGCTGAAGTTATTTAGTCACTCTTTTGGTCAGCAACTGATTCCATTTCTCCACAAAGACATTTTTTTCAGGAACAGGTTCCACATTAGGGCCATGAAACTGGGTGCTGCCTTCAACCTTTTAAACTGATGCTGAAAAAGCATTTTTGAACTTGTTCTGAGGCTGGTTCTGAACATCTTTTCACTGGGAACTGTTTACTGGGTTCATTTAGCTTCATGAGGAACATTTGTGGCAGACAGTGATCAGGATCCTGGATAAGTTCATATGCAGTAGTATCTGTATGTGGAAAAGTACAACAACTCCACAATCAAATGTGTTTCTGTGATAATTTAGGAACTAGTCTGCATGTAAACTCATTAAATGACAGCACACTTTTGAAAAAAAAAGTTTGACAGCTTGTTTCGCCATTAAAATATTCTAATTCAAATGTAGTCATCCATCATTTACAATTCCTTCGTGTAGAACACAAGCACCACCTGTGTCTGTTTTAAGCTTTCACATTCTGAACAAATCAGCTGCACGCCACGCTGCCTCTTTCTAACTGTGCTCTCTGCTGGATGCATAGCCACATCAAATACACGCCAGCCTTTCTTATGGATGTCCGTGCACATTTACTCCACAGAATGCTTCACTTTGAAGCAGTGACATGATGAGGCCCGTTTGTGGTTGGTGTGTGTCACGCGTGTAGACACAGGCTACTGCTGCTTTATGTAACCATCAGACAAACAGCAGCTGAACTGTAGTTTGTCCTAATATAGCACTATTCCACAGCTACTTAGCATTTAATGGAGGCTCAGGATGTTCAGCCCACAGAGTCCAATGTTCTTCTGGCAGCAGTGAAAGAGAACCGGCTCACAGGCCACAGCTGCCAGGAGAAAATGCAGACTTCCAACTTAACCTGCTGTAAAGTTCAACCCTACGGGAGACATTAAGGTCATAGAAGAACTTCACATTCATTTTAAATGTCCTCATTAAATTATTGGACACATCTGGATGCTTTGATTCACCCCTGGAAGTGGGCGTTACATGACCTTCTTCATTTTAAAGAAAGGTGTTTGGTGTGATTTTGGACATTATGCTGTTGTAATTTACATAAAGAGCATTTAAGGATGGATTAAAAAAATAAATAAAAATGCAATTTGCATCTCAAAAACATGAATCAGTCCTAACCCTCTAAACACTCAAGATTTGGGTTGGACCAGTGTGACCAGCTAACAGTAGGCCTACTGATGAACAGTAAATTACTACTAAAGGCAAAATCTACTTATTAGCATTTTAAAATAATGTTCCAATTAGGTTCTATAGTCCACATCACCACCGAGGATTTTCTCTGGAGCCAAGGACTCTAAGAAAATATGCAGCAGTTCTAAACAGACCGGTACAGTCTGAATAGCAGCCCAGGTCTGAGTGACATGATGCTGGTCAACTCAGATTGCTTCCTCATTTCTCTTCCCATCAAGCTTAAAACACCTCTATCTCCTACAGAACTGGTTTACTTTAGCAGCAACATACCAACCAACACAGCCGACCAAGCAAGAAAGACCTGAGAGGAACCAACACACCATGTTTCCTTAGGAAATAAGATTAGAAAAATTCACACTTGTTCACTATTACAGACATTTAAAGGCTTTTTTTCATTCTTTTTACCAGACACGAAAGGAAAATTGGACTAAAGTATAGCTGTTGGGGAAAAAACAAATAAAATAGTAATTAAAACATAATTCTAGTAGTATTTTATTTAGGATGGTAATTTTTAATTAATACACAACAATAATATATGTGAAATGTTACAAGAGCTTAAATGGCTGTTGATGCTCAGCTGGACTGCAGTTCTCCTGTGAAAATAAGACCCTGTTGGTTTGATGGTGGTTACCTGCCTACATAGAGGCAGCCGGACAGCAGGACGGTCAGGTTTGGTCAAACAGAAGCACACCTGACCCTCAGCTTGTTGAGCAACACATCAGACAGCTGTTCACTGAGAAAGTGAGCTGCTGTCATTAGTTTACCAGCTAACTAGCTGGTTCACTGCAGCACATGCTCATGTGCCTCTTTGTTCTTCAGCGTCACCAACACCTCACTGTTTACTCCACTGACTGTGTCCTCAAGCAAGGCACTAAACCCAGAGCTGCTCCCCGTGGCAGGGACTAGCATGATGTGTTCTATTGTTGCAGAAAGTGAACCGACGTCTTCACGTCTCCAAGAGCAAGAAGAACAAGTTCAGTGAGTCGGGTCAGCTGTGTGTGTTTCACCTGGTGTCCAGTGTGTGGAGCTTCTACATCCTCAAAGCACTGAGTGAGATCTTACTGCCATACTGTGGTCATGTGACAAGTGTCTGTTTTCTCCACACAGGAAGGATAAACTATCCCCATGTTCATCTCAGGTATGGAATCTTTTTGTCCATCAAACAATATATTGGAAACAATTACTGCCTTTACTGATTAATCTGCAGATTCTTTTTAGATTAATTGCAAAGATAATAGTGACAATTCCTCTTATTTATATGTAAAAAACAGAAATTGCACATTTTATATATATATATATGTTTAGGAAACTGGAAATTCTACATCAATAATTTATGGAGAAGTGGTGGGATTAAATAAGTGTTTATATACTTCTTCTCATTCCTTTTTAAATATGTAGACCTGGTCCAGAATTGTGGAATATTTCTTTCACTATATGATTTTGTTTTGTATGTATGTGTATGGATATGTACATAAGTGTATGTATATAATATTAATTCTTTGTTTACAAAATCGAAATAAATATGTCAATCAATCAATTATTATTTTGTAAAGTATCAAGTTTACGTTATTAAATCTTTATTCTTGTCCAGTCTGAAACCCACCTGTTTAATCTACTTGTCTAGAAGACAAAGAAACACTTTGACGGTTTTACAAAAGGAAGTATTAAATATCAATATATCGGTTATTGATGAATTTATCAGTTATACTTTATCAGACCTCTTTTACTGTTGATATTCAGCTCTACATGACAGATAGAGACATTTTTCAATCCAGTCCCATTCTGTTGTCAGGACGACTCTCCAACTCACACCACGTTGTGCTTAATTAAAAACACAGACTTTTCCAGACACTTGGGGGCAGCGAGGAACCCTGTCAGCCTGCTGTTGTTTTAATGATTCAGCCTCGGTTTACCTGCTTGTACATGAGAAACCAAGTGAACCGAAGCATTTTAAAGTGCTTTTGCTGTGATTATACTTCAGTAACAGACATCTGTGTTAATCTAAAGAGCCTCAGGTTTTCTGTTTGAGCCGAGGGGGATCAAGAATAACTTATGTAACACAGACTAACAGGTTTTGCTGGAGACACCTGGTGGACTTGTCTACAGGTTTGCATTTTCTGACTTGGTTCTTCTTGCTCCTTTTCTCTCTCCCTCTGTCTTACTTTCTCTTTCAGGTTTCAGCTGAAGTTTTTCTACCTCACTCAGCTGATCTACTGGGTTCATGCCTCACCAGAGCTCTACTACGTAAGGTCAGTATGGAGGTCCTGGGAACTGAAGGACTGTGACGAGATAAGCGCTGGCTGTTTCTACTAATGGGCTCGTACATATTCTGCACGTGCATCAGACGAAAGGCTTTAAGATTTAAACAGTAAATTCTGTTTGTTTTTCAGGAGGAGGTTTCTGGTCAGCTCCAGTACGTCTGCCTGTATCTCCTGCACATCTCTGCAGCCTAATTGTTAAAGGAAGCTTCCAGCAGAAGCTGTTACCGTGTAAATTCAAAGCCTTGTGAGGAAAAATGCATCCAGAGGTGAAACACAAAAAAGGAAATAAAACACTCAGAAGTGTGAAATACTTCTGAATCAGTCACTACTTTACCCAACTCAGCGGCTCTGCTTTGAGGATTTTCTTTTCTCACCTAATCTGTCACCTCATTCTCCCCTTTTTTGTTGTTTGCTGTGTAGCTTGAGTGGAGTGGGTCTGATGCTTCCTTCAGTGTGGGTCAGAACCGGGCTTCCACATCATCAGACTCTCACATGTCACATCCTGAAACCTATATCCTGGTAGAAACGGTAAGCCGAGGTTGTTAAGGTTCCAACACATTTCCAGTCATGAATCACTTCATGTTCCCTCTCCTGTATGACGTGATAAGAGTGGTAGTTTATTTTATTTTTCTTTGTAATGGATTTATCTTCAGGACACAACAGCTCCACTAACTTTATGGTATCCATGGAAACCACAGAACAGCAGCACTTTGAAGACGTTATTCAGAAAATAAAGATTTATTTTTTTCTGTGATGTTTTGTAGTCTACAATAATTTCATGTTCCCAAGTTAGATTACATGTGTTTTTCTATGACTGTGATTAACTTTATTTTAGGTGTGTACTTTTATTTATTTACTTTGCATTTGCAACGTAAATAACCCTAACCCTAACATGAACTTTTTACTCTGCTGCCTGCATCTGACATCCCATAGTTATCAGTTACTTTACAGATAAAAAGTTTTACAAGCAAAACACATGAAGAGCTGATAAAATATCTTCTATTATCTCACTAACTAACAAAAGCCACTCTGTGTGTGTGTCCCTGTGGGGTTTATTCTTTAACAATCATTTTCACACAGTTGAGTGTGAAGTCTTGTTGATGAACGCTCCTCATATTGTGGCCAGAAGTTATTTTCTGTTTTTCCTCCAGTATGTTTTTAGCAGTGATGTCCTCAGCAGGTGTTCATCACCAGAAGTGCTGACAGCACAATCACAGCAGCTCATTCATAACTCAGACTGGGAACAACTCTAACACCAGCCAATGTGAACTTGTTTGGACACTATCTAAAGTAACTATCAGCTGTTCTACTGCAGGTGGTTGTCAAAGCAAGCAACTTATAAAAGTAAAGTTTTCATTTAATAATTCAGTAATGGCTGGCTTGGTTATCCTCCACTCGGCTCCACACACTCACACTTAAAGCTGCCCTTTGTCAGAACAACAAGTCTTCACCTCAGTTTCACTTCAGACAGTTTTTTGTTGTTGTTGTTTTATTTGACGCATACACACACACACAGGACAACAGGGTGAAGTATTGTTAAATGTTAGCCTGTGCATATAGTATCAGTGTAGATAATGTCATTAGTATATCTGGACTGCAGTCTCAGACCAGTGTTGTTGAATCATTGCAGCTCACTGCTGGCAGCTCAGACCAGTTGTGTGTTTGCTGATGCATCCTGTTCCTGCTCTGACAAATGAGTCAAGCTGCAAGTTGCAGGAAGCCTCTCTGACCTGCTGTGTGTTGAAGCTGCACCACTAGACTGAACTACCTCATATTTAACACATGCAGAGCACAAACAGTGAGTTGTTTAGCTGATTGATGGAAAATGTGCTCGTAACTAATCATTTCTAATGTAGACATGCCAGCCACTAATTTTTTCTTTTTAAAAAAATTAAAACTTTTGATTGCACAGTCACATGGAGCATTTATACTTACATGCTTTTACAAAAATAACACTTTTAATGTAAAGATATCGGGTGATTGATTAGTCTTACCTATAATAATACAGTTATCTATCTGCTTCCTCCACCACTGATTGGTTTTCAGCAGCTTCAATCAAATCTGATAAATTACACCAACACAGTTCACTTTAATGAAGAAATGTAATTAGATTTACAAGCAGCTCTGAAAAGGTGTTTGGGAGTTTCCTGTGTTGTACCTGTAGCCACACCCATCACCGTATGCCTGTACGAACAGCTGAACCAGAGAGAGGCAATAAAAACTGTATTTCTCAAAAAGTAATCGAACAACATGAGAAAATAACGGTGCAGTCTGGGAGCTGGATGAACAAAGGGGGCATAACAGAGACCAAAGGCAAAGAAATGAAGGAATCTGAAGAGCCACTGAGCAGAAAGTATTGCTAAAAGCATCCAGGAATAAGAAAGTACAGCAGGTCGAGGTCAACAAAAACTGCACGCTCCTCTACCAACACTGCATAATAGAAGTAAATGCAGAACTTTAACAAGACTAAAATTGTGACGGGAGAGGCTCACCACCCTGCAGCTCAGGAATAATGTCTACCGCTCCTCTGCAAGGAGACAAATGTAGAAAAAAGGTCACAAGAAAGTGCCATAATGCAGACTGAATAAAGTCATATCAGAATTTCTCCTACAGCAACAAATGTGTTGATCAGGAAACCAGGTCACATGGTGTGGCATCAGTCAGCCTGAGGCGCAGTGGAGCTCCTCTCTACCTGTTGGTACGTATAGATCTGAAATGTCATGGCCAGCCTCTTTTCTGTCAGACAAATGTTCTTGCTGGCATTTTAGAATCGCCGTTTAAAGTATAGCAATGCAGTTTTTGTGCAAGTCATAGAAAACTTTAATACTTTAAACCCAACTCACAAATCTTGTGTTTGTGCTTGACATGCTTGTATGATAATAGAATTTGTTAGCTTGTGTCCTTATGTAGAGGTTCCCTGATGTTTAACACTGTGGAGTTCTTAAATCTTCCTCTGAACCTACGGCTAAAAGTATGGTCACATTTCCATTTTCTGTTGAAGGAAACTGCACAGGACAAATACAACATTTCTTTTACTTCTGACAAACGTGCTTGATGTGTTACTGTATGTTTACAGCCTTTGGTCTATGATCAATAATATGTGCCAACTTGTTATTCAGTACTGCTCACATGCCCATTGATAACCTCTGATTAGCTCAATGTATCCTGCGAACAGCAAGAACAAGATCCAAGTGCAGGCATGAGCGTAGGACTGAACTAGGAAGCAGGGTTTGGAGGTATCAGAGTAACATCAGGTCTAACCCTCGGTTTCGCATAACCATGATAACATGTGCTTTACATCTAACCTGCTCTGGGGCAGATTGTGTTTAAGATGCTGCTCCTACTGACCAATCAGTTGTTTTGGAAAATGGCGCCACCATTCCTACCATGGAGGTCAATATGTAGATAGTGGGATGGTCTCTGAGGAGAGCAAGAGTTTTTAGAGAATTCCTCAATCACATTCTCTGATCAGATGTGGGGGATACAGATTCCCAGTGGAAGAAACTCCATTTTTTCTTGCTTTATTTCCCTGCAAGACATTTCAGAGAAATGCCATTGTTCTGTTGGCCTTTGTGCAGCAATATAATCCTAAACCAGAGATTGATTAAAGCACTAAAGCCCTCTACTTGTTGACCTTATGAGATTTGCAGTAAGCCTACTTATGAATTTGAATGATATATTATATTTGTTCTTTACTCCCTAGACCATTTTACCCTGCCAGTGCGCAGTTAAAAGAATAATGCTTAAACTCTCTTACATGCCATAAGAATAGGTGGCATCTAAGCAGACGTTTCTTGGAACTCGCAGTTGTAATTATACTAAGAACTACTTGTGCCCCAATGGTGGGCAGTGATATTGATATGCCTCTTAACGTATCATAGGTTGTTCTTCCTGTGAGTCATATGCAGCTCTAACCCTGTCTATGTTTGTGATTGGTCGTCAGGTTGTGGTTTATTAGGGTGCAAATTGAAACTTACAGGCAAGCAGGCAAAAAACATAAACACATAAGAACTGACCAACAAGAGCAGAAGTACGCTGGTGCTGATTAAAGATTTAGGAACAGGTGAGATGGTGTGGTGGTCAGGTGACTGGGAACAGGAGCACATATGGTCTAGGGGGAGACATGGGGGGAACTGAAAACAGAACAGGGCAAATATGGGACCTGTGACAATGCAAACGGCACAACTTGGTAACACATACACTAATCAGACAGAACAATAAACCACTGATACGTGAAGCCAATAACACTGATTATCTCATTGTGGTGTGTGGGATACATCAGGCAGCAGGTGAACAGGCAGTTCTTGAAGCTGATGTCTGTAACTGTGATGGTTAGAGATCAGAGCAACTCCAAAGCAGCAGGTGTTCTGCAGGGTTCCCTACATGCAGTGGGAAGAAACTTCCAAAAGTGGTCCAAGGAAGTACTTGTCAACCAGCAACATGGCCATGGGTGTGGTCCAAACCCACCAAAGAGCTACTATGATAGGTAAATGTGGGAATGTAGAGAACATCAAAGCTTGCTCTGTTTGGATCTGCTGACTGGTCAGAGCACCCACGCTGGTCCCAGCATGGGAATGGATTGAGAAACATGAAAAAGAGTTCAAAGTGTTGACTCTGCCTCCAATTTCCTCACATCTCAATCTGATCAAGCATCTTTTGGATGTTAGAAAAACAAGTCATGTTCATGGTGACCCGACCTCACAGCTTCTAGGCTTAAAGGCTTTTCTGATAAAGTCTTGTGCCTCAAACCACAGGACTTGAGGTGACTTTGTGGCAGATGTGGCCGGTACTAACCTTGATTTGCATGTTTACACATAAATACAGTTACGGTTCCATTGTAGTGAGTAACAGAGGTGTCACAATCAGCCACACATATGATCCCAGCCTCTCTGTTGAACCAGCACTGTTAGGAGCCTCGGCCAGCATGGCTTTAGGGGGAGTGTTATATCACTGCCTGTTGGCTCAGCATGCTCTTGACAGTATTTCAGTTCTGAAAAACCTTCTAAAAAATAAAAAATAAAAATCCCCATGTTTGTGCACTAGGTCTGAAACTGAGTGAAATAACAGGGTGTTACCTGTAATCAGAAATGGAAGCTGGGTGCATACAGGTAGAAATCATACAAAACAAAACATGCCTGAAAAAGATGATGCTTCTACATTTTCTTCAGTGTCACAGTAATCAAGTGATAACTGTTTACATGTTTGGAACTCCTAATAGTTCATTCTTTTAATGGAACCAATCTGGCATAATGACGACAAACACAGGCTGAAAAAAGAAGTGATAGAGTTGCTGTAGCTGACATTAGAACAACAGTTCTTCTGCTCTTCCTTGCTCTGATTTTCTTTCCATCATTGTATTCATTGCCAAATTGGCCAATATCTTGGTGATAACTTTCTTCCATCAGATTGGCAAAAACATTTTCCACTCCACAAAAGCCAAATTTCACACCGAGCTGATAAAACGTAGGAGAAGATCTTCCTGTGTGCACAGATAAATGAAATACAATTTCAGCTTGAATTATTATCCAAGAGGGCTGAAAAAAAAAAAGACTCACATCACTAACCAGGGCAGGTAATATTAATATCACCCCACCTTAGGTAGAGAACTGAGTCCTGTCCAGATGGGGCTTTAGTCTTTTTTCACCATTACCTGATATCACTGGTTAGCGGCAGAATTGTTTATGATTTAGTTGCGTAATAGGTTTTGTTTTGCAGGAGATCTGCTAATATTAGCACGGCTCAAATGATGAAACTTTAAGGACGTGTGAACAGAAGTGGCTGGCAGAGGGCCACTTCAAATATCCAACAACATTCAGACGCTGAGAGCCACAAGGAAAAAAAATCATGCACTCACGCACAGACAGCTTCAAAGCAAAAGCTGCACATGTCAAATGAAAAGTGCAGCGACAGAACAAAACAAAGACGAGTGAAAGTTTTGCAAGGAGGCAAAGCGACAGCGAGGGCAACATCAGCACTCGTCACAGTGGAATACTGATCGGGGACATGTTGCCTTGGCTGTGAGCCTCAGCTGCCCCGGCCTCCGCTCTGCTCCAACCGCCATCCACCTCCCCCCGGGTGGGAGCAACCACAGGGACCACTGAAGCTGAATAGGGGGGGCAAGGCTCAGGGTTGCGTCATGCATCTCAATGCAAACCAGGCGCGTCGGCCTGTCAGCCTGCAGAGCCGTCTCTGTTCGCCCAGCAACCCAGTCAGTTCAACACTCGTCAGCATTTATTTTCATAAGCGGAGGAGCAGCGAGCTGTCACAGTCTGGGCGAGAGCTCCACTCACAATTCTCCTTTTGTGTGTCCTACTCAAACACACATGACACAGGAAGTTCCCGTCTGAAAGTTTACCACCTTTATTATCTTGGTGAAGCTCCATCGCCACCATGCAGACACACACAGACCCGTAAGCTTTGGAAACTTTAACACAGGAGCCTTCAAATGTCAGATGTTCACCTCAATCATCCACAGACGGAGGATTAACAGCTTAAAAAGTCTTTATCCCCAAGGAGATGGCTGACTTTCAGTCCTCTATCAGCCCTGACTTGGCTCAGCAGGAGGAGGTGAGGCCGCAGTCTTTCACCTGCCACGCCGCACCGGGGACTTTCTTTATTTTCACTGTTTTTTTCCTGCACTTCCACGGGTGTAATTGCTGTATGAGATGGTACTTTGAGCCGGGGCTGTTCTCATCAGCACTGAGCAATTACATATGCCCCTAGGGGTGCAGATAAAAACACACGCTGAGAATGAACTCTGCAGTGCCAGGTGATGGCGGGAAGGCTACAGCAGGCCCATATTAAACAGAAGTGGGCCACAGCACGGTGGAGGTGAATACAGAACACTTCCATGCAGGCACACACAGCCCACACAAAGTCCAGACAGCTCCCCTGTTTCAGACCGGGACACTGGGCTTTGTCAGTCCGCTGACCTGTGAAAGGAACCAGCCTCCATCTCCCTCGCCTCATTATAGCAGCCAGCCAGGTTGATCGAATAGCATGACTAAAAATATCAGTCCCTCCTGGTCGTGTGTGAGTCTGAGTGTATGGTGAGGCTGTTTGATATAATGCTAATGCATTAGCTTTTCTTTTAGACGACCATCAAACACACATACTGCATGTATGTACACACACACACATATATAGATATATGATGTATGTATGATTTACTGTATCTACTGATCACTTGCTTACTCATCAGTCGGACCATGAAGGTAAACAGAAAGTTCTGCCCCAAGTGCAAACTGTAACCTTTCAAAAATTAAAGTCTTGGCAGCAAAACAGAAGCAGTAGCTTTCCAGATATTTGTGTTAAATGTCTTGAATCATACATAATGTTTTTTTCAATATAAATTCAAATTACCAGCACAAAATCCTTAAAGCATCCTAAAGTACTGTTGGTTTACTGTGCAGCTACAGTTTGGGGATCAGATTCAAGTTTGAAGTAACTATTTAATTCCTGTTCCACTCTGATGTTAGAATGAAATATAGATTCCTCTTTCCAAGTGAATGTAAAGATCACAACGATGACCTCAGATTCTGCAGGACTTTAATATTGCAGCTTTGGCTTCTGCATGTGTCACCCATAGGACGGACTTCATTACCCAGCAGGTGTTTAATTAATTATGCCCCACAAAACAATTATATCAGAATTATTGAAATCTTCTGTGCTACATGCATTATACAAACACTCCTAGTTTTTACTGCCGTTTTATTTGGCTACATGGGCCACATATAAAGACTGGAGTTGGTTTTAGCTGCCATGCCAACTAGGATGTGCTATAGATGCTATGCTAAAGGTCTGGCCATCAAAATGAGTCTGTGTGTGTCTGTTTGTTCACACAGTGACTCACAACACCAGCTCTTGAGTTACTCCTCACTAGACGATGGGACTTCCAATGCTTTTTGAGCTTCTGTCAGTATTTTCAGAATACAATGTTTGTTCACATTTAGCATTTTGCTTTGAGGATAAAGCTGTAAGTGTCACACTTTGAAATGTTGGCGTGGCCAGACATGTATGTACATTTAAATGCAGAGCACTGATGTGGCTGGGCAGATGCAGTTGTAACTCCGTGCTGTATAAAAACACCTTTAGAGTAAAACAGAGACTGAAAACTTTGCTGCTGCAGATGAGTCAGGCAGTAGAAGAACTGGGACATTTTTTTAAATACTTGACACCCTCTGTCCCTGTCCTTGTCTATTCAGAAGTTCTACAAGTCACATCTTCTTTCTAAAACTGTAAAGACAATATATGTTTCTGTATGTCACAAGTCCAAGTTTAGTCATATATTGAGACTGGATTCATTCGTGGCATACCGTAGTGAAGTTAAATACTTTACTTTTGGGGTGGGTGAAGATCCAAGCATGCTTCATGCATATGAACTATCAACATGGGAAAATGTTGGTTTTGTTGCCCAGAACTATCAAAACCATTTCATTTGCACAGGTCTTAGACAAGCAGCATGACGGTATGTAAAAACATACCATCTTGAATATGATGCTTCATAATGGTCTGACAGCGATGTTGGACAGTCTGTTTACTGTGTGAGCTGCTTTTTAACATCATGCTCCACCTCCAAGCAAGTGTCCTTGTTTTATTCTATTTCTGAATCAGAACTTTATTGTCATTGCACATGTCACAAGTACAGAGCAATGAAATTACCAGTTACATCCCAGACAGAAGGGAGAAACTGTCGGGACTTGTTTTCCATAGTTTGAGAAGACTTTCTTCATCACACAGCAGCACATGGCTGGATTGGGCTTCATCGGCCCAGCAATGGTGGAAGGAACTTCCATTCAAGTTCTGATCTGTCATGTTCTGTTTGAGAAGAGGTTTTCCACCAAAGTTTCACTAAATTAAAGTGGACTGGAATCTCTACTTTAGGCCCGACTGTGTGATCCACAGCCATCGTGATCAGACATCACACAGCATGTCAGAGCGTCAGCCAGTAAATCAGATCTTTTCCACTTGAAACAGCACATCATTTCACACCTCGCGCCTCCGTCAAATGATTGACGTTGACGCTCGCTTCGATCAGGTTTTGACGGATGCACCTGTCCTGCTTCAGACATGACATGCTGCAAAGTCTGTGGGAGTTTATGAAAACACAGATGAAAAGAGAATTATGAGCTGAAGAAATGTCCCATCCTGATGACTACCCCTCTAGTCATTTGAATTTGAAGGAAGAGGAAAGCAACTGTGGTTCTCCTGAATCTACAAGAAGAGCTGCATGTTGGTGCCTTCAGCTGCTGGAGGACAGTGTTAGAGAAAGCATGTCTCCAGCCTTATATTACATTTTTGAGGACGCTGTACATTCAATTCATGAACAGACGGAGATAAAAGGAAGAGGAGAAGCGCCTGGAGGAAGTATTTAAATAAATGGGGTTAAAGCACAGAGATTTGAGATCAGAGACTACGTCTCCATTAAGCCGGCGTTTTTGTACAAAAATTAAATACGTCTACAGAAAGTAAAACTGCAAAACTACAGCCAGGTTAAACAGTGACTTTGTACCTACTGGGCATGTGCAGAGGGCGTGCACCAGCCAGCCACACAAAACTACAGAATTTATTTTTTTAGATATTTACCATTTCATGGGGACTTCAGGGAATTTCAAACACACTGTTTATTGCAAGCGGATTACAATTTGCAGTTTCAGCAGGAGTTTTTGTTTCTTCTTTCTCTTCTGGGTCTGTCTGCTTTGTGGTAAATACAATAATATTGTTCACACTACGGCACCATGCTGACATTTTCAGACTAAGGTGGAGAAAAGCAGCATTCTAGCCTGGACTGAGGGTCACATTTACAACTTTAATAGCCTGTATTCCTAAAACCAACCAGACAAACTAATTTAAACATTTTCAGACACACCAGCACAATGGTTCTGATGTTTTCTTGGTCGGCCAGTGCACCACTTTAGTCCACACTGTAATATCTTTACAGCTCTTGGATGAATTTAGACATTCATTGTTCCCAGAGGATAAATATTGCTTCTGGTCCTGAGTGATTCCTTGATTAATCCTCTGGTGTCACTGTGAGGTTGACTTGTGTGAAAAGGCTCTTTGAAGGGATGCCATGAACATAACGCTGGCATCATGACTTTATGATGGTGCTGGATATAAAAAACAAACAAATAAATAAACATTTCATCTCGATCTGTTCACATATTGACCAGAAGGTAGGACAGATCACGTTACTGGCTGTCTGGGTTACATGAACAGCGAGCTGCCAAAGAATGAACATGACTGACTTTGATGATCCCCTAATTTGTCCTTTATTGGTTGGTTATAGATAAAATGTCTGAACTTTTATCAACTGGGTTACTATTATGTTTCACACATTTACGTCCCTCTGGGGAGGAGCTGTATAAACGTTAGTGGTTCCTGGTCTCTTTGTCCGTTCATATCGCCACCATCAGGTTGAAATTTTAATTTGTCCAGTGTTTGGGGTTTTGACTAAGTGCTTGCAAAACTCATTTCCAATTACCCTCAGCTGTACTTTGGGTTTAGTGCTAATTAGAAAAGGTCAGCATGCTAAAGTGCTGGAGTAAAACAGCACTTGTAAAATGCTGGGAAAAATGCCAGACACGAGTCCTGATTCCCCACAGAAGCTTTCCCTGGAGACCAGGAAGCTTTTGAGGAACTCAGTTCCAACATAGGACCAAGTGTTTAAATGAAGGTCCCCCCAAAAGATCCTGCACATGGGGTCGTACATCACTGTGATGTGATACGGTGACGACGGAAAATACACTGTGATTGATGGAACAGTGTTCAGATCTAGTTCAGTATTTATTCAGAAAAGACATTCAGAGGGAGTTTAGGACAGTGCTCCACAATGAGAGGGTCTGCCTTCACATGTCAGGAACACCTACACTGCTTTGTACTGCCCTGTGCAAACACTTGCTGAATCTATGCAAGGTTTTAGACACAGATAGCAAAGGGATGAAGGAACTTTTAGTCCTTTGGAAAGCTCCATTAGTTGCAAAAAATATGTAATGAAAGCTGCTCAATGGTGCATATATTTGAAAAAGAAAAAGTTTTTCAACTCCCCAATGAGGTATTGGATTTTTGGGCATTAGCGTTACTTCACAACAAGCCATTGGAGAGCACGCACAGCCGGTATTCATAACAACCAAGACATCTGAATCCCTGATGGCTCATCGAATGCATGAATTAAACAAACAAAAAATCATACAATTCTTCAAGAATTTCCAAATTCCTGTTCTAGCCTTGTTCCTGTAAACTCAGTGGAAACACGGCTACGGTAAAAATCTAACTTGCTTCATCTTACTAGTTACTATGAGTAATGCTAGCATGCTTACGTCTGCATGAACTCAAAACCTTGTGGTCTAAGTGCAGCCTCACAGAGCAACAAGGCTGTATGTTGGAACTTGAGTTTAAAAACTGTTGTCTCTCTGTGTTTGTTGTCTCTCAGAACACCGTATTGTGAAACATTTCAGTGCCCCATTATCCTGCTAAAATCAAAACAGCTTCACTTTATGTGTTGAAAAAGGAATAAAATAGATTTTTACAGAGGTGACAAGACACATACAATGCTGCGTGTCTGCCTCTGTCTCTGCTGCTGCTTTGAAGTTCTTTTTAAGTGGCAGCCAAAATAACACCTACTGTACACTGTTAGTGATTTAGAAGCACGCTGTGCTGCTGCGTTTGAGCAGCTTCATGGTGACTAAGCAACACTTGTGAAGTAAAAAATCATCTATACACAAACACACACACGAAGGCGTGCTGTCATGCAGGCGTTCATGCATACAGGAATAGAACTTCCAGCCTTCACCAGCTCCTCCATCTGACCACAACACCAACACTTCTACACTGCTGTGCCTGTCCTCTGCTTTCTATCGTGTGTTACTGTCTTATCTGTCTGACACTCACTCACACACACACACACACACACACTCACACACACTCACACACACTCACACACACACTCACACTCACACACACACATTTTCCTTTTTTAATTTTAAATGAGAAGTCAGACTCTGCGGTTGATAGCATTTTATCTGCTGCGTTTTAATGACTGAGTAACAGACAGACAAGCCTCTTTACAAAGTCCTCGTCTTTCTCCGTTCATCAGTTTGTTTCTCCACTTTTGCTTCCCACAATAGCAGTCGTCAATTTATGAAAATGTTCAGCTCCTGGGACTCTTTTCCTCTCTCTGCTGCTCTCGCCCCCTCAGTCCTTGAAATTTATATTCTGAGTAACTGTCCATCACCACAGCAGCACATCCACGCTGCCTCTTCACGTCCTCGGGCTCTTTGAACTCTTCTTATACAGTTTGTGCTTCGTTTAGGCCCGTGTGCTTCCTTCCCCTGGACCTTTATTTGTCAGTCATTTCAGTCTGCCTGGTGTACTTTTGGAGACGCCGTTTCCCTCCTGAGTGTCCGTGCTGAAGCAAACAAATAGCTGCATGTGATAACTGTGAACCAAAAGCCAGCATTTAGTGTCCTTCAGAACTTCAGCATCCACTGTGTTGATGTTTAGTTCTGGACAAGGTCTGAACATGTGAACAGCTTCAATGGTTCATAGAAATTAACAGTCAGCACAGTTTCATTGCAGAAATGACATTTACACTGTGCACTTCTTAATCCAGAAAATGTGACCCCGCTGTTGTCATGGTGAGTTTTCATCACGCAGTTTTTATGGAAATTTATACACTTCAGTGCTTGACGGGCACAAAGCGGCACAGGGTCACCGTCAGCTGGAGCACTGGAGAGTTTGCAAACCTGCATGTGAGCACCAGCTATTTGAAGATAGAGGAGGAGTCTGTGGTGTCTGGAGGAACAAAATGACATGAAGAGCAACAATGGGATGGCTGAAGGAAATGATTAATGGTGATGTGAAGCTGCAGCAGGTCTCTCCAACAGAGTTGCTGGCTGTCTCACAGCAAGATAAGAGGAGGCAGATCGGCTGTTTCCCTGACAGACAAGGTGACAATCCGGCCTCACTGTGTGTAAACAAGAACACTGCTATCTCTCCCTCCCCGACCACGGGGTGAACACCTCTGTCCATCAGCTGAGCTCCTGTCATCGCTCACCAGGGCCTCCCTCTCCCCCGCCTGCTCGTCAAGGTTTGGAGGAAGCGACGTCGCACCTTCTGCTGCAGGCGTGTGCCCAACATGGCTGCCAGAGGGCGGCGATGCAGCCGCACATGGCAGCACAGGCTGGCACCGTTTTATTAGCTCCCTCCACAGCGTCAAAAAAAAAGAAATCAGACAAGGTCGACAATCCTCTTTGTCTGCGCTGTAAACACAGCAGTCCTTAGAGCCAGAAATCCCTTCAAGCAAGACTGAGTGGAGTGTTTGGGATGATACAGTAGCTTGGATTAGCAGCCCACCAACAGCTCAGCTTCTTGTGTCAGTAGTTTCAGTAATGTCACTGATACTCTGGGTTCTTTTTCCAAAGTACATTACGTTATTATAAACCAACACTCATTGTACAGTTTTTCATTTTCTCAATAAATTCTGACTTTGGACTTTTATTTCTTTGACTCAGTGGTTATTACTGACTGCAAATGCAGCTTCAGCCTAATATTATAACTGCATTAGATATTTATACTGAAAACTACTCTGTGTAAAAAAATGTACAGGCTGCGTTTGTGGTGCCACATGTAAGGCAAGAACAGATGAGATGAGTGTGAAGGTTTATCTGATGCAAAGACACTGAGAAAAGTACAGGAGTAAGATATATACTCTGGCATAAAGTCTGCCATTGGCCGATAATCTCAGTCAGCATTCTGACTGATGCTGACTGAGCAGCCCCTCCTACAAAGACTGTGATTGGTTTAAAGGAATACAAACAAGCCAGAGCTTTTCATTTACCTGTCCAGCATAATGATCGTGTGGTGCAGCCAAACCATTCTGTACAGAATGGGCTGGCAAAGTGGGGCTATCGACTGGTCAGGGCAGGCTGCCAGATAGACCTGTTTTACATTTTTACAGCAGGTAAAGCACAGGTGGATTTACAGTGTGTCAGAAGTATGTACGCTAGCAACAGAAACGATTAGCTTCATGCTACACTGTCAGTAAAGACAGAAATTAAAATCTAAGTATTTACTGTAGGAGTAAATATCAAGCAGCTACTGTTGGAACGTGGTTTGAGTTGATGGATTACTCTGCAGAAAACAACCAGAAATGGTGTATCATGTACCATGATTACTTCTGGATGTTGTCGTTGCTAGTTTGCGTTGTGATTCTCTGCCAAATTGTCATGAATAATTAGTAGCGTGAGCAGGACATGAGCTCGACAAACTCATGCTCATTTTAGCGGCAGCTGCTGGCACTCAATTAAAAAATGGTGAATTGACAGCTGAAGCCACCAAACTGAGTTTTGAAGCCACTCTTCAGAAACCTGTGGCATCACATAGGGTTCATCTTTATATCGCCTGTAGTCTGAGGCCGGAGGCACGTAAGACAAAAAAGAAAATATGGTGTCAAATGAGGATGAATAAATTTAAACTGGTCCAGATGCTAAAAACAAACTGAGTCTTTGTTCTTGTTTCTGTTTTACCTGCGTACCTGAGAAGTCATACGGTTTGTTTACCTATTACATAGTTTTTTGAGTTACTTGTCAGTACAGGACTCTGTAGTTGATAGTAATGATGGCAGGAAACAGAAATCACCCAAAATATCTCATGAGTGTTTGGGCCCAGTCGTGGTGAGGCTTTTCCCCACCACCCTCATCCCCACTGAAGCGGGGGTTTGGTTCCTTCCCACCGTTGCAGACGCTCGCTCAAAGGAAGGTAACTTTGGATTGTTTGTTTCTCTGTTTAAATTTGTAAGGTCTGTACCTTCCTTTGTGAAGCGCTGTGTGATAACGTGCTGTAAACGGCGCTATACAAATAAAATTGAATTGAATTCATGTTCAGTACAGGGTGTAAAGAACGCTTCATCTTCTTGGGGCTACCAGCTGGCCTTTACACTTGATTCTTACTCATGAGATTCCTGTGACACCTGCTTCACTCTGCCCCCAAGCTGCACCTGGCAACCCTGTGAACTGGCAACCCTGTGAACTGGCAACCCTGAGAGGCAGCTCCTCACGACCACTCAGGATTTTAATATATATGCATTTTTAATCTTTAAACGTTACATCAGTAAACTGTATCCTACAGGGACCAAAAGTAGGGATGAAGATGGTCGGTGAAATCTTTTGGCAGTAGCTCCCACCATCACTGCTTCTCCATAATTGGCACTTCAGACCTGATAAGGAAGGTTTAAATCCTTCTTAGTTAAGCTTTAAAGAGCTGCTCATTCACTCTAAGAGAAGGGCTGCAATCCACAGTTCTCCTTTCTTATAATTTAAACTAGGGCTGCAACTAATGAATATTTTTATTCTTGGTTTGAAGATTATTTTTCAATTAATCACTTAATTGTTTGTCTATAAAATGTTAAGAAATAGTGAAAACATTCACAGCATACTACCAGAACCCGAGGTGATGTCTTTTGATTGCTTCCTTTGTCCTAAAACCCAATTACATTTTTTGTGCAAGGACATTAAACAGAGACAAGCAGCAAATTATTACATTTGAGAAGCAGGAACAAAACAATGTTTGGTTACTGTAATTGCCTGACACATGATTCATCATTTTAAACTAACAATGGCAGTGGAGTAAATGTGTAGATGTGACTTGTTGCAAACCCACAGAAAGTTATAGTCAGACTCTGAAAGGACCCAAAAACTTACGCAGAACTTAATAACTGTGGTCGTTCTTCAACTAATCTCAGTGTCAAATCAGCTTCATTCCAACATTGGTCAGTCTCAGCATCACTTCCTGCTGAATAAACATGCTAATGGACTGAGTGACCATCGTATGTAGTTGTCCTGCTCAACATCAGCGTGTTATTGTTACTGTGAGCACGTTACCATGCTGATGCTAACGCTGTACTAGGATAGCTAAATACATCACATAAACGCCTCCTTATCGCTCATTTCCTACAGCGGCTGCAATATTGCAACTAAAAATCCACGATTGCATATTTTGCCAAAGTGCATTATTATAAAACTTAAATTAAAAAAAATAAATACTGACAAGATAACTGCTAACATGGTTATTACTCTTTATGTCGTTGATTTTTTTATTCATGAAGGTTTTATCACGGCAGCCCTCCGGACTATGACAGGCCATTTTACGTTATAATATCTGAGTCTGATTATCCAGAATTAAAATTATATGAACAACATGATTTTGACTGGTCGTAGTTACAGGGTGAATTTATTCCACTTATCTGTAACATCATCCTGATGAGTCAAAACCACAGAAATCTCTGTTCTTCATTTTCAGTTGGTCAAGATAATAATAATACCATCGCAAACATCCTTCTGACTCGTCTGGATTTTTGTGATGAAGCTGCTCATGTAAGGCTTCTGATTGGATGTCAGCGTTTGAACAGCGTCATCAGAGACAGTGGTTGGTGTTGTGGATACGATTGTTAGCGTTAGTAGGAAATGAGAGCTTTGTTCATTAGAGACTTGCTGTCAGTGTCTTCTGAACTCTGGCCTCAGGCTGACATGTGATAAAACAGTTTGTTATATGTAGTTAGCAGAAGCAGCTCCATCATATGTTTGAAAAGCAGGTTTTCTCCACCTTCCACTTACTGAAGCTTATGACATATAACTACAAATATCTGTAATGTTGTTTTGTCAAAAGTCACGAGATATCTGTGAGTACGTTTTGTCTCCACAGAGTTTCAGGTTGAGATATTTGCATCATTTGAACTAGTTCACACTTAAAGTAGAATTATGACTAGTCATAATTAAACTGTAGGTATCTGAAACTGGAATAGCAACCAGTGATTAATCTGGTCAGATACTGGGAATCAGCAAATGAATTGTTGATCTTTGATGAGAAACGCCTTCACATGATGGGAGAAGTGACCTCATCTGTCCTGGAGATCTGAAATGTTCTTTTTTACCAGGAATGATTTATGAATATCTGTGATACATATACAGTCTAGATATTACATTTTAAAACAGGCTTGCCATACTGGGCAGGTTCATTCCTGCAGAGACTGCAAACTAAGAGCATTAGCAAATGGTCTACGCCTGCATCGCGCTTTTCTCAGCGGTACTACATAAGTGTAGAATGAAAGCTTTACCTGTAAATGAATATTGTCTATTGTTTGCCGGGGCTTTGTGGTGGAACCACCTGGCTGTGAAAGCCACTGGGGCAGGTTAGTGCAGCGTGACTCTGGTCGTCTTAGGGATCCACCTCACCTGGTCTGGCTCGTATATATTTGAGCCACTTTCTGCCTCTCCTCTGGTTAGCTTTTGGTAACCTTCTGTTTTTACTCCAGTAAACTTCCTTCTTAGTTCTGTTAAATACAGATTTGGTTTTTTGCTCATCACAACTCATGTGTGATCTCCTCCTTCCCCCGGCCTTGATCCAGATCAGGGTCGGGCTGGGGTTAGGGTTGTGTGTTTGTAATGTTTTTGTAACTGCAGTATTGGGTAAACGTGTATAGAGCTATAAGGCAGCTTGAAAAACAATAGTAGTTAATTATGAAGATAACTAGAGGTGGTTAAGTTAAATAAGCCTTTTTTTCTACTTTAATTTGGAAACATTCTGAATACACACTGTTCTCCAGAATTATTGGCTCAATGTTTGAGTTATATTCACTCAGTTAAGTACAATTACTGAAAAATTGACATGAAATAAATATTTTTCTGCAAAACATGTATGTCACAAGTTTTACCCCCCATAGAAAATCCTGTAATTAAAATCTAACAAAAAGTTATTTGACACATTTAATTTCTCCTCTTTGATTAATAAGTGGTAAGAGAGCATAAATATGAATTGGCAAAGGCCAAATTCTCTGAAAACACAGTGATGATGACAAAAGGTTGATGAGATGCACAAATCAGAAATGGATCCAATCTCAAAACTGGTGAAAACACCCGTTTCCACCATCAGGGTAACAATTAAACAGTTTCAGGGAGCAGCACATGTTAAGAATCAGCCTGAAAGAGGACATACATGTACAGTGACATGATGAAGAGGATGCTTTACTGGGAAAACAATCTCTGAAGATCACAGCTGGAAAATGACGTCTGTTGAGTCTTGGGTGCAGAAATTCACTAAAACTAATGAGATATCACCCACATCACTTTAAGTTGTCTTTGACAAGTTGCCAGAAAAACAGATCCTCTGTATTCTGTCAATGAGAAATAAATTGCCAGCAGATTGTTAAACATCAGCGGGACTTTCACTGTGACTGGGTCATCGGCCAGATGAGAGCTAAATAGAAGTTTCTGGCAACAGCAACAACTTCAAATATGGGTTTGGCATCGATAGATATCCACACAGACAAGCACTTCATACTCACTGTGAAATGCAATCACAGCTCATTGATGATGTGGGACAGTTCAGTTATCAATGGACAGGGACACCTGGTTAGGACACATGTGTCTCTGCATAGTGAGACTTCTCCCCACAGTGCTGCCGACAGCAGACGGGGAGTTAAAAGCCACGTGAAATACACAAAGGAAATCCTGTACTAATGACCAAAGTCTAC
>NW_007578406.1:115044-124135 GCF_000690725.1 Stegastes partitus | reverse complement strand
AAAATCAGCCTGAATCTATTTCAGATCGCGCTGAAAGCGCTACAGGCAGCGAGACGGACGGCTCAGCTTTTGATTGACACCTAGTTTGGCCAATAGGAGGGCTTTGGGGGTGAGTGACAGCCTGAAGGGCCAATGGAGTGTCTCAGACAGTCAACCCGGTCCGCACAAGTTCCACCCCGGACCGATACAGCCACTCTCCGTCCACTTCTTGGACTGCCTGTCTGCCCTCGCCCAGTCTGTTAGTTAGTTTAGTCCCTGACCCCCACTTCAGTTAATCCTGGTTCCCCATTCATTTCTAGTTAGTTTCTAGTTTGAATTTGTCCTTTCGTTTCAGTTCATCTTTTCCTTTTGTTAATAAAACATGTGTTTAACCTCTCAGCCTTGTCTGTGTGATTTCTGCTCAGGTTCTCTCCATACCGGGACAGATTTTTCCAAAAATGAGCAGAGAGGTGGAGTAGTGGATGTGGGCCATGGACTGAACCCATCTGTCACTCAGTTGGTTTTTTTTGTAAGTTGTTGGTAAGACTGAGGGAGGAACACACAAATGAAGCGAACCACAAGAACGTGGAAGCAAAGGCAGAAGAAAACTGTTTGGCTAATGTACTTGGTAAGCAACTTGTCCTCATGTGAGTGAGGGCCACCTTTGAGTCCAGTACCCAGGTCTTATAGTACATCCATCTTCAGCATCTTCTCGTGAGCTGCTAGTGTAGTGACATGATATGGAGCTGTCTCTGTAAAAAACTAAGAACATTTTTGCCATGTACAAAGTGCTGCTAATAACAAACCCACAGGGTCAGTTCTGCAGCTCCTCTCAGCTCTTTAAGCTCATTGTTTTGGGTTTCTGCACAGCTTGCACTTATTTTCTTTAGGAGTTGGTGAAAAACAGCAAAAAGAGACTAAAAATTGGACTTCATTGGCCAATACTATTCCAATAAATACTAACGTCGTTAACGTGGTAGTCATGTCAACTTTAGAATGCAGAATGTGAACAAGGTTTTTAAGTCTCAGCTGAAGTGGAATCCTGCAGACTGATTTGACATGTTTTACTTTTAATGTGTAAAAAATGCCCCTTTAAAGGATTTGATGTACGTGTGTGAATTTGTTTGTTTACATGGAAGACGCCACACAGGTCGAGGGCTGTTTTGTTGCTGCTTTGTTTCCCCTCTGTGGCCAAAAAACAAAGCATGCAGCTTTAAGTATAGAACTAATTATTAAAATTGCTGTGGAGCAATTTTATTCAGTGCTGGATGTGAAAACAGGCAATTTTCCCCTAATGGGGCAACTTTACAAGCCAGTAATACGTTAAATGTTTTTAGGTTCTGAGTTATTGTGGTATTCTGCTGAGAAATGTATAACTTATACTTTTGGTGCTTTTAAAACTATTAGCTATCATACAATTATATGTTCCTGAGAGCCAGCCTACTCATTTATGACCTCTGGAGTGGACATTTGTTTTTGATCTTTATCTTTTGACTCATTTGAGCTGCCGTGTTAGTTCCTGAATGTGAAGACGGACAGCTGTCTGCTGATGTGTCGGCCTGTCAGCTTTGCAACACAATAATATGTCAGTTTATAGTTTATGTTTTTGTGCTTTGGATGTGTAGAAAATGTCCTTCAAAAGACTTGATTTGTGTGAATCACTGCTCCCATTGTCTGTAGCTGATAATGTGTGTTTTCTGTTTCTTCAGCTGCAGAAAGTTGCCAAAGTATAAACCACCACAGCAGCAGCTTTAATTATAAAAACTGAGCAGGTTTTTTTCTTTTTGCTTCTCTCAGATGTAGTTTAAATGCTGTTTTAGAGAATTTTATCCTGACAAAAAAAACTAAATAACAAGAAGCAGTTGTTTTTTTTAGGCCTTATTTTATGTATTTCTTTAACCTTTATTTTACTGAGTAAGTTAATTGAGAACCGGCTCTCATTTTCAGTAACAACCTTATTTTTGTGTCTGGCTCTGTTTTCCTCGTCTGATGCTATCGATAGAACTGGAACCCGTCCTGCCTGTAGAATACACTCATGTCACGCTCATGGATCTATTCTCACATTAACCCACTACAGCCGAGGTGATACCGACAACATGTCAGCTGTGCTGGCCTCTATTTTACCAGCCTCTCAACCCCTCAGGGGTCTTTGAGATATTGCCGACATATAACCGATGCTTGTGGGCCGCCTGTTTTCCTTATCTTATACACAACATGTGAGGAAACCCAGTCTAAAGCCGATGGAACATGTCTGTAATTTACTGGGACAGCGTATCCCTCCTCCCACACCACACAATGACCCCTGTGGTTCAGCTTCTCAACCTTTAGCCTCCTCCCCGGGAGCTTTATATTCAGCTGCTGATGTTTTCCTATTTGTACACCACATACAGCCCTACAATCAGTTCATCTAGGTGTCTATTTCAGCCCTCTGGTTTGTGTATTTGCCTGTCCTTGCACTTGTATAACTCAAATCCTTATGCCTTTCTCCGCATGCAACCTGTCTGTGAGTGTTAGGCGCTACAAGAGGGAAATGTAATAACCAGCAAGCCCCGGTGCCCTGTCAGCACGGCTCATCCTCCAGAGAGGCCTGCCCATCACGGACCGCGGCGGCGCCACAGATTACGCTTTACACCGCAATAAGCCTGACACATGGAGGAGTGAGAGATTACAGCAGCAGACTATTTCTGCCACCTATTAATGCAGCTGTAAGCCTCATCTGCAGTTTGAGGCCGTAGTGGAGTGAACACACAGCACCCTCTGCTGGTGAAACACACAAACAGAAACTCAATTATTTTTATTTTTTTTAAGTTTTAATTAAAACACATTACAAAGTCAGTATGCAAATACCCTCATTTGTTAAATTAAATTATTGGAAAAGCAAATCTTTAACAGGTCTTTGTTGATGTTAGCCATAACCAAGAGCTTAAATTAATCCATGTTTCCACCTTTAACAAAGAGGCCCATCTCTTCACTTGGAAAACTAATAAATAAGACACTACTGTACGAGTGTAAAATACAGGCAAGTTTGACATTAAGTATATATATGTGCTTTTATATCCTGACTTAAACAATCAGCCCAGTAACTCGCACTATCTATGATACTGAGAAAAGCAACAGGTGTTTACAAAAATGTATTAGTGGAGAAACTCTATCAGGCAGTAAGAAGCCACTGAGAATAAGTGCATAAGCGATGCAGTTCCAGTGAGGAGTTCAGTCTGTTTCCATTCACCTCTGCACAGGCCGTATTCTGAAGAAATGTCAAGAGAGCAGGCAACATCTTCTGTAGTCCTACAAGGACGTCACACAGTGCAAAAACAATACAGCTTGGGTATGACACAACAGACAGTGCAATTAATCCCAGCCTCAGGTAACGCCAACACTGTTACTGGTAATGAGTATGAAGCACAGCAGAGACTTCCAGCCTGCTGCTACTGAGCCTGTAATAAGAGGATGTGAACTGACAGATATCAGCACCATTAATAAAGCCCCGCACGGTGACTTCTGGAGTTACAGTGCATTATCTTGCCCTGTTGTTCGTGGAGGCTTAGAGAAAAATTCTGATTTATTACAACTTTGGTCCCATTTTCGTAGGTTTGGCCATCATTTCTACACGTTTTAGAGCATTGATAGAAATCTAATCTGCAACTGTATGGATGATTAATCAATTGTTTTGGTCAATTGTCAAGCAAAATTCTGAATATTTTCTGTTTTCATCTTTGCAAATGGGACGATTTGCTGCTTCACCAAACTGAAAATATAAAAATTAAATACATTCGCTAAACTGAGAACAAGCAATTTGAATGCATAACCTTGAACTGCAAAGACGTCTTATTAAATTAGCATTTTTAACATTTTGTGACATTTTATTAAAAAATGAATTAACTTAGAAAATAATCTGCATATTATAGATAATGAAGAAAATCTAAAGGGAACGAGGGTATGGAACACAGTACAACCATGTGGAGACATACAGAGCACATACATGTTGTTTTTTCTGGCACATACAGAGCTGTGGTTCTTCCTGTGTGGTCTCAGATGTCAAGCAGACCGTTGTTGACAAACTGATGCAGAAACAAGGAAGTGACCTTGACAGAGCTCCAGGTATGAGTGAGGACACGTTCACACTTTAACTGGAAATTTAAAAAAAAAAACAACACTTTTCTATCGATAACACTGTTGTGGAAAATGATCACAACCAAAATAAACATGGAATTTAAGAGTGAACCTGGCTCAACTTTTGCTGCAATGCAACAGCATCTGACAAGGTTGGAGCCAATCAAATGGCTGCTGCAGTGCTTTGGCATCTGGTAATCCCTTAAATTCTTAAATGTAAAAATAATCTGTTTCTCCAACTGGACTTAAACACACATTCTGTTATGGTTGTAACTGTGCCTCCTGCTTTTCTTTTCGCCACTTCTGTTCTTTTCCCTCTTTGTCTGTATGTGCATGTGTCTGTTGTGGGCGTGGTCCTCCTGTTTGTCCGTACTAGCCGCTAACCAGCCACTGAGTCCTGCCTCTCAGGCCGCCACTTTGTCCACAACTCATGTGGCCAGCCAGTCACTCCCAGCCTCCCTCTTTTCTCAGCCCATCCAACCAGCCATACTCTCTCTCTCTGCCCTGCTACACCATCAGCCTCCCTCAGTCCTCTGCCCTCGTCCACCACTATCTTCATCCCAACCAACCTCCGTTCCCTATCTCAAAGAATAAATGTGTTTAAAGGTGCTTTTCTTTTGGTTCTCTTATTTGATTGTAACAGATTAGGGTGTTTAACTAACCCTCAGTTCAGCATTACTGCAGCTGGACTACTTTGTGTGCTGATGACACTCCTAAGTTCAAAATCTGTATCTGTAGCCTTTGGAGTTCTATGTGGAGTCCAGATATTGGTAATGATCATCATGTACAGGAAAACTGTGTGTGCACAAGAGCAGTACGTAGAATGGGTTCGCTACAAAGCCTGTAAACTGTAAAGGATGTTTTTGTTTGAGAAATAATTTAGTGTGGTTATCCCAGAAGTGCAGCTGAAGCCGGTCTGATCAGCACATCGCTCTGCTTTCAGTGATGTCTTCATGTCCTCATGTTTCAGCAGTTCATGACATCTAAAGAAATGAGGGCCAAAACTACAAACCAGGAACCAAGGTGTCATAAACTGGAACTATCTTTAAAATAAAAACAAACAGAAGTATTATTAGCATATTCATTTCGTGTGAAGCCTCTTTGTTTCTCTAAAAATGAACAAATTGAGAGGAACTTGTACAAACACACCAAAACAGGAAAAATGGCTACCCTAGTGCTTGGTCTGACGCCAAAGCAATTTGTGAATTTGGAAAATCTGTGTATTTACAGTTTCACAAGTCCATGACAGCTCTATCTATGAGTTCATACCTGCTGTGCTGAATAAAATAAGACCACGTCTCATTTGACTTTGTTTTCTTCCTGAGTATTTTCTTCTATCACCACGATCTGCACACCTGACAACTGTCCACTTGCATCCAGCTGCAGCCCTTCCACCCCATCAGTCTGTGCCTCCTGAATTTGGCACTGTGTCTCCTCTGCTTCTGCTGCCATCGTCACCTCCATCCCACTCTGGACCACCATGGTGGCCCCATCTCTGCCTGACTCCCCGGTCAGCTGCAGTTCCATCACTCCCACTGCCTGCTCCACTGGTGTTGGGTTGATCTCGATGACCGTGTGCTCCTGGCCGCCCTCCACCTCACCCTGCATCACCTCTTGCTGTACCAGCATGGTGCCGTCCACCACCTGGCCCTCTATAGGCACCACCTCTGTACCGCCAGCCTGCTGGCTCAGGTGCACCAGCTCCACAGGGCTGACCATTGTGCCCAGCTGGCTGGAGTCCTGCACGGCAGTGGTGCCCACCAGTGTGAGGCCCGAGGATGGGTGCAAGGTAATTGTGTCCGTCTTTCCATCTCCGGTCACCATGTACCGGGTGAAGAGCTGCGAGCCAGCGGGTAGCAGGGTGACTGTGTTGGAGGACTGGGCCAGAGAGGCCATGGGCAGGCCTGCCACTGTGAATGGCTGTCCAACAGAAGACAGCGAGATGGGGGACAGAACAGTGAACTGCTGGGGCTGCAGCGCTGCCTGCTGGGTGATTGGTGAGGTCAGGAGGGTGGTCGTGGAGGCGGGCCGCTGGAGACGAGGCCGCTTGGTTTGGCGCTTGGTAGGAGTTTTGCTTTTGGCAGGCTGCGGGCAGGACAGAAGAGCTCGCACCTGCTGCTGCTTCTTCTGCTCTTCCAGCTGTAACTCCAGGTCTGTGGAGACACAACAGGACTGACAATGAGGGCCCAGTCAATCAGCAACCGATCATCAAACACTGCTGATTAATTTTCTCGGTGCCAGCTTTTTCCAAGATTAGATTTTGCAGGTTGTAATATTGATATCAATATTCATCAGACAAAGTGGGAACACAAGCCAGCAGATGTCAAATCCAATCTTAAAACACAAACACTGACTCAATATGTTTTGTTTTATATACATATATATATATTTTTATATATATATATGGGAACAGGACAAAACTGAGTCTTACAAAAAATATTGACAAGAATTTGGATTCTTATCTTTAATGATTCAGAATCAAAACATAAATGATAAAAATAAGCATCAGAGCGAGAACATACTGAAGTTATCTTGTGGTTCATCTTCAAAGCATTCAGGTGCATTTTGGATTTAAACCTCTTCAATCCAAGCAGTGTCTGAATGTTTTTGTTTGTTTGTTTGTTTGTTTTTTGGCTCCTGTCACTTTTTTCCTCACTGTGGGTTAATTTCTCACTGAAATATAAAGTCCTGCACCTCTATGGAAACAGCACAACCATGGCAGACATTTGTTTTGTGGCGTAAGACACACAGTCGTAAAAAAATAGAAAACAAGTTGAAGATATGACGATTGTGATTGTACCGTCTCTGGGTCTGATAAATAGTGAAATTGTTTAAAGACAAAATGCCTTTCAAACCTGCAAGTAGATATTGGGGTTGAAAGACTTTAATAATTGGCTTTGCAACTGAAAATTGAAGTATTTAGAGAATATTTTGTATTCCACCACCTGATGGCTAAAGTAGAGCAGCAAACGTTAGCAGTAACAAACAGAGACCAACCAACCAACACACTGCAGCACTTAACAAAAAAATAACTTCAACCAACTTTACTGAGGTGAAGAAAACACCTCATTCCATATCGTGTTTGTTTTAAAACCCTTGTGATGCTTTCTCAAGTATTAACGTGACAGTGGAGAGGCTTTTTTCCACTGCTGGAGACAAACCATTAAGAACTACTCTGCTCCTGCTCAGTGAACTGGAATAAGAGCCAAAAAGTCTTTTTACTGAAGCAAAAAAATTGTATTAAGTGGATTTTAAATCAAATCACAAAGAATAAGAATAATGATACAACCATAGATCCTCACTATTAATGACACACTCCTACTGACTGAGATAACAATCTGTCATCCATAGTGTCTCTTCACTGTGTTAACATGTCGTGGTTTTGACATTCATTGCAGCTCATTGGAGCTACACTGATGCATAATAGCATTTAATATGATTATCAGGAATTAAGATATTCCAGTTTTTGTCTAACTGCAGCTGGGCTGCAAAGTGGTGCAGTTGGTAGCACTGTTGCCTTGCACCGGTTCACATCCCGGTGGGGGCAAAAAAGCTGCATAAAGTATATCAGACAGACATGAGTTCTCAGGGTACTTACTGCAAACCACATGTGAAGAAGAATCAGTGACACTAATGCTTAAGTTGTAGGATGGGTAGTATGTTGTAAAGATAAACAACTTGTGGACACGGTTCAATTGCTGCATCACTTTTCCTCTCCCTGCCTAAAATACAAACAGGGTTGTTGAAGCTTCGTGGTGCAGTCCATTGATTCTCCATCAGGGTTCAGCATAAACAAACTTTCTGCTTGCGTTCTTGCTGAGTTGAATAAGGGCTGCAAGGTTAATCGAAATACAATCGCTGTCTTGATTTGGACCTCTGAGCAGGCTCATTTTTACGCAGCCATGATTCTGCCGTGTTTGTATTAAGGGGAAGACCTGCTGCAACAAAACAAATGCTTCTAATTTCTCCCTGAACTGCATCAACAAATGACAAGGTAGCATTACTCCGTGTGACACACACAGCGATAGGGTGAGTGGGGGCAAGACACTGCTGCAAATACAATAAATCTGACACAAAAAAACCAAAAATGAATACGGTAGGAATACAGAAATACATTTATCCACTGGGACTGGCCATCATCGGTTTTGTTTTTATATCCTCATATTACTCATTAACAAAGATGGGGAGCAGTAGGTGTCATCACTCATTTAAATGTCAGCCTAATCGATCTCACGGCACAGCTGCTGTCATTGACCTGCTTCAGTTAATTTTATCAGACAAATATGTAAATGAGAACAAGTATACTGCAAACTTGGTTGCACTTCATTTTGTGAGATTATGCGATGATTGATAAATAAAACTTTCAGCCAGTTGCAGACACCACAGATGCCAAGTTGTCCTCTCAGAGGACTCCCTTACATATGGCAGCAGGTCATATCTGTGTATTCTGCACTTACACACAGCTGTTTAATATGCACATTACGAGCACTTGTATACTTGGAGAGATGACTACATTCAGATCACATGGACTCTGGTGGGACTTCGCAGACTGTCAGATGTGAAAAGTGTAACACCAGCAGAGCAGAGTGGATGTCAGGGGACTACGCTGTCCTTTAGTGTGACCCAAGAAACATTTGCCACTGCAAGAATGTAGTCACATGATTACTGATGATGCGACTGCTGATGAAAGCAGCAGGATGAATTCTGAAGCATTTCAGGAAATATTATTTACTAATTCAGCCAAATGCTTCAGAGCTCATTGGATGGCACTTCACTGTGGAGGTGGACAATGGCCTGAAGCGTACTGCAAAAGCTACCAAAGAGTTTTAGGGAAAGAAGTGGTTCTGCAGCGGCCAAGTCAATCACCAGACCTGAATCCAACTGAGCATGCACTTCATTTGCTGAGCAAAGATTTGTAACCAAATATTAATATTAAACATGACAATTTGATTAATGATTATGTTAGTTTGTCCAATTACTGGGCTGCAAAGTGGTGCAG
>NW_007578406.1:109226-114639 GCF_000690725.1 Stegastes partitus | reverse complement strand
TTCACTGACAGTGCTGATGAATTGGAAAGATGTGGCTGGTAGAGAATCAGCCTAAAATAGCCTCTGCTCATTTGTTTTAAACACTGTTTATTTTCCTGGCACATGCACTTTTTGTGCAGACAGACTGGAGTGGATGATGAAATTTGCGTCACACACACCCTTGTGTGAAGCATAATTAGCCTTAAAAGCAAGCAAGTGCAGTGAGCCAGAGACACAGCTTGGGTTATTACTGCAAAACAACACAATCACTCACGCTTTGCTAAACAAATGCTACAAAATGCCTTCCTGCAATAGTTCTTCATGTTGTTTTAGCTGCTTTAATGTTACACACTGATGTGAAGACTTAAAATAGTGAATTCTCTTTAAGCCAACAGCTGAGCAATGATGTTGTTAATGAACATGGTTGAATGGCTCAATGTTCCTAAGTCATAACAAAAACACCTATAAAATACAATATTTGCAGAAGGGTGTTCACAAGAAAAGGAGGCAGGGTGGACACAATTAGCTTAAATAGGTATCTTCTACATAAATATTTAAGACCCTGTAGTCTCAGCCTACCACTGGTGTTCCCCCATTCTCTGTGACTGGTCTGATTTTGCGGCCCGTAGCACAACAGTGAGTTCACCTTCAAGTAGCTTTAAGTGCATTCAAAACAGCCGGGGATATTTAACTGGTATTTAATGAACGATAAAGAACATTAAAGTTATTACTACTTTATCTTTTGCAACTACAGCACAACCCTCAAGGAGAAGCAGGTTCTTCTTTTCTTGTACCAAAAGGAACAAATGACTGAGGATGGATAATCAATGATGATTCAATGTGTGGTTTCTGTTTGTTAGGAGATAAGGTGAGTTTCTATTAGAGCCAGCATCACACTGATCTGGTAACTAAACCCAAAATTAAAATGACCAGTTGTTTTTCATTTAAGAAACACAATTCATCATTCATTCACCAGTAAACAAACTGCCAAAAACTATTCAGCAAGGGATTCTACAAGATGTTTAAAAGCTGTTGAACCCCATCCATAATTTAGCTGCATTACTGAACCTGGTGTTTGTTCTGTACTCACTGGTGAGCGTGCTGAGGATCTGCTCCTGGTTGGGATCCGTCTGCTGCTTCCTCGTCTCCAGAATCTTTTTGACTGAGTCGAGCAGGCCAAAGACTTGGGCGAGGTTACTGAGCACCGCCACCTCTACCAGACAGGAATCTGGGATCAGTGTGGCAATCAATCAAAGGGTCACTTGGTCAGTCAGAAAGGAGGGACAAATTCAGCTGCTGCACACAGTAAATCAGTACGTATTCATCATCATTATTATTATTAAACAAGTCCTTCAAAAAGCCCTCTGATGTTCGATTTTCATCCATCAGCTCCCAACAGCAACTGAATTTGTTCTTTCTTTCTCTTTGCTTCTCATTCATGTGCCTCAGTGTGAGGCCCAAGTCATGCATGCCACTCTGTTTTAAGTAGCAGGACACATTAGCGTAGCTTCATACCTGTGTCCTGTAAGGCAGCCGCCTCCCTGCGCTGTTGCACGCCGTTCAGCAGCTCCAGCAGCTCCGTGTTGATGTTGGTCACAACTTCACCCAGCAAACCCACATCAGCAATCCCCTTCCAGAAGTTCAGCGTATCCTCTGCAGACAAACAGAGGAACGTCAGGCTACAGTCTATCCTGTGGTAAATATTCATGCTCTCCAGCAGGGCCCATGTTTATTGTGAGAGTAATGGTGTGTGTTTGGGTTCTCAGTGACCTGAGATCTCATTAGATCCCTTCTTGTCTGCAGACTCCAGTGAACTTGAGCTCCAGTCCGACTTCCCACTCAAGATCTCGGCTCTGTCCTCACCCACTGTTCCACCATTTCCCAGAACCACCTGAGCTGAAATTTACACATGAGAGCACAACATTATGCTTAGAACATGGGCAGATGAACAAAACCACTGACCCAGACAAACCCTCTCTGCTGGTAGATCTGAAAGCACTCTGCTGTAATTTGAATTTTGTTGTTTGGCACAGGAAAACTTTTGGCCCTGCTGTTTAGGCAGTACAATTTCACAACTGAAAAGATAAAGTGACTGCTTATTAGATCCAGTGTACCCGATGGCTTATTCACACATTTAACACACTGATATGGTGATTTGGCTTTCTGTCATGTAGGACACAAGAAACCAGAAAATACTGAGAGTTTGGAAGCTAAAATCAGAGAATCTAGGCTTTTTTTTCCCTTATAAATTACTCAAACCAATAATAAAAATTATTTAAAAAATTGATAATTACTTAATCTTCTGAACTCTAAACCCTGCCAGTGGGTTTGAAAGACGCGCTATTTTTTAAATTCACCAAATTTTTCGGTGAGTACTTGCATGATGTAGGTGCTGTGGTTTATTTTTAAAATCAAATTATGTCACACGTGTCTACAGCATAGTTGCATTCCTGACAACATAACACTAATACTAATAATACTATTAGTCATCTTGTCCTCTGTCCAAGACACAGGACTGATTGGTCTAAAGACATACAAAGTGTTTTGCCCCTATAGCAGAGTACATCCAGACCATTATGTACGACAGAATGGAAAGCAAAGCAAAGCATGCTTGTTCATAGCAACTCACTACTGAGCTAACAAGTGTGCTGCAAAAGTGTAAAACAGTGGTGGTGGATGGAAAACTGTGGAAAAAGCAGGAACAATTATTTTATATTCATGTTTGTTGAACAAGTCATTTGATAATTTCGTCTGTGAAGGTTTTATTGCCCCTACAGTGACAGTTAGTGCAAATAAAATATTATCTTTCACCTGGTCTCTGCCACTGGCTTAGGCACTGAACCCAAGTCTTACAATGGCAATACAATGACCCACAGCCACTGTTGTTCATAAAATGAAAATATATAAATTGCAAAGCCAGCAGCAGTGGCTGTTGCTAGTCCAAGTGCATCCTCAGTTTTGCCATCATCACAAGATCCTTGCCTGACAGATCACAGTGGCTCCTGGTGAACTCTCCCACACTTATATAGTGCATATAATATGGTGGACCGGGCTTACAAGGGAAGATGAATTTTAGGAAATAGTAGTCCAGGAAGTACTTCTGCAACATTTACAACCCTGCCTTAAGTCCTGTTCTGTAAAGCACCAGTAGCCATGGGTACTAATTTTCTTCACTGTGTTTAAATGATGATGTTTTTCAACTTGAATTTCAGCCAGATCTAGCAAGTAGGCCGGTTGGAGAGCAGTGATAGCGTTGCAGCTGAACAGCGCATTGGAACATGCCATCACACAACAGTGTAGGCCGTTTGCTCCACATATTCTCCCACTGCCTGCTTTCTGGTCCCTGGGTTGTATCCATGGACATCAGTGATGATTCTCTCCATTACGGTTGATCATAAGAGCTGCTGACTGACACTGAATGTTATGTTTGCTCTCTGGTCAGCTTGGAGAGATCGCACATATGCACCACCAGTAATCACAAAAATGCAACACAGGTCATGCCGTTGAAAGCACAACGTCTACCACAATCACAAGTTCCTGGTAGCACATACTGCACGAGCGATGTGCTCAGAGACGTTAACTTTTTTCTATTCTTACAAATATTTTAACCTAAAAGAAGAAAAGAAAAATTATACTAATGGAGCCTAAATGGGCCTAAAAAAATAAATGAGGTTTTGTGAAACACGCTTGTCTTCTTTCTTCTGCTGTATTCTCACCTTGAGAGGATATAGGTGTAGTAAGCCCACTGCCGTCTGGAGGGAAACGCGTGTTGTTGATTAAAAGGTCAAACTTGGTGCTGCGACATGTGTTGGTACACAGTGTGCTGTGCTGGTAGAAGTCTAGCTGACCTGAATCCATCATTTTTCTAGAGAGCAGGGTGAGAAAGGGCATAAAAACAGAGGAATACTGGTTTAGTTTGACTGGCAATACCATCAGTGCTGTGAAAACATTTGCATCCATAATTTTCTGAGCTGCATTTTCTGGTTTGGTAGTGTTGCACCTTTCTGACTCAGTACAATTGTTCTCCTTGTTTGGCAGTAGTAATTATAACTGCATGGAGTGCAGCAACTGATTCATGTGCAGGAGTCGCCCACACAAACAGCCTGGGTAGTAAGAATATTTAGAACAGTTTACAGAAAATGTACAAAGACCACTGACAAGCATCCCACAGTGCAAGCAGCACCATCATGGAAGATTATATTTGTACATTCAATAAATCAGGTTTTGTTGGCTGTTGTTGTTCCTCCTGTTCATGCTGGGTATCACTAGCAAACCTGTGTTCCAAAAGGGCTTCACAAGTTAATATTTGTCAAAGTCAGAACGTTTTTCACTGTGACATTCTCTCTTAGTTTTTCTGAACACAGTCTCTTGTAGTTGAGCTTCCACATAAAGGTTTCACAGGTGTACATTATGAAGTGACCATTGAGTGTATACAGGCTACAGTGGAGTAATTCTATTGTAGAGCCGTATGTTGTTTAAAGTCAGATAAATGCATTAAGATTGATTTTTTCTTGTTTTTGCCATGTGTGGGCCCCAGAACAAGCTGACAAACATGATCTGATGTATAGTGTCATCCCAAACTGTTTTTGGTCACTACCAGTTCATGAGGAAACATCTGGCTCTTTAGCTGCTACATGTCTCATTATACATCATGTGCTGCTGAGCATACAGCTTTAGCTCTAACCTGCTTAATTTGATGTTGCTGGGAACCAGGTTAACAGGCGAGGTGTAGGCCAGAGAACCAAATCGAAAGCTCTTAAGTCCTGAGGGGAACTAGAGAACTACAGTCAGGTTTTTAACTACAAGCAACACCTCAGACATTAAACAGAGCCATTTGACAGATTGGTAATATTGATTAGTGCAGCTTTCAAGTGATGTAGTGAAATCTATTTCCATCAGTCAGGCTTCATAGAAGAGTCAAAGGATGCTATTACAACTCAGAAGTGCAGGAATAAAAGCTAGTCTCCTCATAAAACCAAAATATTCTATCATGTCATAGTCTTGGATGACTTGATTCAGCAGATGCATGAATCACATCCATCCTTGTTATGTCAGCAGCAACACACATGTAAGCACCTGCATGCAGGCTGTGGTAATGGCTCATTAGCATGAGGTGTAGTGCAACCAACCAGCACTCATATCGCTGAATTAATATGGCATTTGTTCACTGCCTCCTGCCCGGCAGAGAGGAGGAGACGCACTGTGATGGAGCAGGACGTGAGGCTGATGTTTGAACTTGTAAATACCAGGAAAGCTGCAGGACTGGACGGTATAACAGACCATGTCCTGAAAGCCTGTGCCAACCAGCTTGCACCGGTGTTCACGGAAATATTCAACCTCTGGCTCTCCCAGTGCATCATCCCCAGGTGCTTTAAGAAGTCTGTCATTGGTCCTGTCCCCAAGAAAGCCACGCCCAGCTGTCTTAATGACTACC